>NC_092874.1:404518985-404818985 GCF_028372415.1 Notamacropus eugenii
TAATTTTATTCATGTCCCTATCCTGCTTCCTTATTTATTCTAATAGAGTATAAGCTCTTTGAGGGCAGAGTCAGCATCTTATACATCTTAGTGACTTCAGAAACTAGCTTGCAGCTTTCCATGAAGTAGCCACTTAGTATTTTTGAGTTAAATTGATTACCTTGAATCTTTAGTCCCTAGATCTCATCCACAAAGTCCTGAGATTCTGTGAAATTCTAGATCACAAGTATTTTAAGCCCAATGAAACCTTGCACCACTTTTTATGAAAGTTTTTGTTGCCTTTTCTTCTTTTTCTTTCTGTGAGTTTCATATTATATATGTATATATTTATCTGTTTTATACATATATATACATATATGCACACATATATACACACATACATACATATATATATATATATACACACACATACATACATATATATATATATATATATATATATATATAACCAGAAAGTGACTGTCTAGACACTAAACTCATTTCATCCTGTCAGGAACTCAATTACTTATTCTGCACCACATGGATTCTCTGATTCCATCATGAGTTGAATGACTATCATCTGTCATGACCCAGGTGGTGGCATTTATGCTGTACATCCCAAGTTTTAGCCAGCTATAGTTGGCTGCTAAATATTTACTCACAGCACAATCAGCACCAGGATGTCATGGTCTCTGTCCTCTATGAGCTTTCATGGGTCAAAGGAGGAGGTTGGGAGAATAGAAAACTCTTCTAGGAAAAAACAAAACAAAACATTTTTCCATAGTCCTGACTCAGAGAGCTGCCAAGTCAGGCCAAACCCTTAATGATGAAGTGGCAGCAGAGTGATCAGGAATCAAAGGACATAGTCCTAGCTGAGTTTTTATATACAAGTTGATTGAACCTTTATTTGGTCCTCAGTTTCTTCATCTGTAAAATGGACATTGCTACTAAGATTTCCTTTCAGAGCATGAGGCACTCCAGATCATTGAGTCAGAACCCCAAATCATTACAGAGATTCTGCCATAAGAACCATGACCACTCAAAACTATATTTTTTAAAATGGATATCTCTTATTGATATCACCTTCATTTCTGGAGTCCTAGGTCTTAAAAACAATATAATAAACTAGACATTTTCTTTTTAATATTCATGGTCTCTAAAAGCTCCCAAAATAGATATTGCTGCTGTTAGGGAAAGCAGTCTCTGAGCTGCTAGGGCCACAAGACTTTGAATTGTCAGGTCAGTAAACTAAGGAAAAGCGGAAGTAGGAGACACTGTACATGTAGAGAATGTGAGGATCAATGAAGATGATGGATGTAAAAATGCTTTGTAAAATACAAATACTATATAAGAGTAAGAGTACTACTCTTCTAGTAACCCTTGCCCTATGTCTAGATGGCAATAGGTCACTTGACTCCTATCTGGGTGAGGAAGAAATAGAGTTAGGAGGATATATAAGGCAGTCTTGGGTTTGGGAGAACAGTACACGAACATGTGCATGTGTATGGAGAGTATATCGATGCAAATGTGGAAAGGCCAAGTTTCAGCCACGGTAAGGTCAACAGAGGTGCGCCCCCGGAAGCTGACATTTAGAGGGCACAGATTGCAATTATATTCCTTTAGCATAGATAATTGGACCTAGCACTGACTTGACATGAACAATGAATTAATAAGCATTTGCTAAACATCTATTATGTTCCATTCCTCCCTGAGGGAGGATGTACCTCTGGTGTAAGGGCTGTTGAGCCCTTTTCAGGGTTGCTTATCTACCTTTGGTGTCCACCTGATATACCCAACTCTCACCTGTGGCTCCAAGAAGCTGTAGCATGCACAGTAGCCGCACTCTGGTAACAACCTCTTGGCATGTGGGCTAAATCAAGTTGAGGGTATCAGGCCTCAAGCCCATTGATGAGTTAGAGGTGTGTCTACTCCAAGCATGTGAAGACTTCCCCCAAGAGAATGAACAGACAAGAATATTTTTTTTCCAATGGCCATAAAGGCAGCTGAAGCTTAGAGCTTGGTCAAACATCAGAGACTCCAAGGTCATCCATTCTATCCTGGACCATTGCTAGTCTTCCTGATCTTTCTCTTACCACTGGAGTTTGAAGGCTTTGGAAGAGAGAGTAAGACTGATGACTTTGTGTAACTCTACCCATTTAAATTCAATTCACTTGCAAGCGATGTCATAGGTCCTCTTTGAAAATAAAGGACAAAAAACAGTATAATGTAACATGAACTGTTCTAGGCACTGGGGATACAAAAGCAAAACAAAAGCAGCTACATCCTAGGTGAACTTTGGCTTGGTCTGTTGCCCTTTATTTCCATCAACATTTAAAGGCATATTTTGTGTTCCTTGTCCCAGGTACAAAAATTGACCGTAGCAGCTCTGGGGAGTAGTTAAAGCCTACTATCCATATGACCTTGATTAAAGCACTTTACTTTTTAAACACTTTATCTGTAAAATAAAGAATTAGGCAGGTAGAACCAAAATGAAGGAGTAAAGGCAGGGACTCACCTGAGTTTTCCCTCAGACCTCTTCAAATACCTTTAAATAATGACTTCAAACAACTTCTAGAGCAGCAGAACTTACAAAAAGATGGAGGGAAACAATTGTCCAACTCAAGACAATTGGAAATTCAAAAAGGTGAGAGTTGGAACCAAGATGGCAGAGTAAAAGCAGGGACTTGCTTGAGCTCTCCCCCAAACTTGTGAATACTTGTGAAAATACTTGTGAAAATGATTCTAAACAAACTCTAGAGCAGCAGAACCAACAAAATGACAGAGTGAAACAAATTTCCATCCCAAGACCACCTGGAAGGTCAACAGGAAAGGTATATTGCACAGGGCTGGGAGAAGAGCACAGAGCAATGCTGGTCCTGCTGGTACACACTGTGGCCCCCAGCAAACCCAGATCAGGCCTCAGGGGACTGAATCACTGATAGCTGTGGAGGTTTCCAGACTTCTCAGCCCACAAATGTCAAAGACAACTTAGAAGGTCATTAGGAAAGATATGTCAGACCTAGGTGAGAGAGGAACATGGTCTGGCCTCAGCTCCAGGGTGGCAAAGGCAACAGAAGCAGTGGTAGCAAAAGCATGAGTGGCTGCTTCTGGAGCTCTCAGCACACAGATGGTGGGGGGATCAAACAGTTAATCAGAAGGGTATTGCAGGGATCTCTTTACTAGTGCTGAGGCAGTATTCTTTTGCTTTGTCTGTGCCTGGATCTGGGTCATAGTCCTGGGTGGTGGTCCTGGGGAGAGGAGGAGCACTGGCATGATGGAGTTTATGGCAGCAGTGGAGGGGGAACCCATCTCACAGTTCCAAGCCAGGAGAGAGTGCTTGTGGTCACTCACAGAACAAAGCACAGTCCAGGAAAGGAGTAAACATCTCTCCTTTGATCATACAAATTTGAAAGAACTGAAATTTTACAGGTTCCTTAGAACTATCTCTGAAAATAGATGCACAAAATCTGGGAAGTTTGGCCTAGTACATCACCACACTAGAAGCAGAATCCTACCTTAATAAAGAGTTAAAAAGTCAAGTAAGTATTTGGAAAATTGAGCAAACAGCAGAAAAAACACTCAGACTATAGAATCTTACTTTGGTGACAAAGAAGATCAAAACATACAACCAGAAGAAGACAGCAAAGTCAAAGCTCCTCTATCTAAAACCTCCAAGAAAAAGAAGAATTAGTTCCAGATCATAGAAGAGCTCAAAAAGGATTTTGAAAATCAAGTAAGAGAAGTAGAGGAAAAATTGAGAGGAGAAATGAGAGTGATGCAAGAAAATCATGAAAAGTGAGTCAACAGATTGCTGAAAGGAGACCCCAAAAATACTGAAGAAAATAACGCTTTAAAAAAATAGACTAACCCAAACAGCAAAAGAAGTCCCCAAAGTCAACGATTAGAAGAATGCCTTAAAAAACAGAATTGGGAAAGAAGTTAAGGAGACAATTAGAACTTTAGAAAAGTTACATATGGTAGGCCTCTGGAGAAAATTGAATGGTGATAGGAATATACCTTTATCTCACAAGTGGCACCTACATGAAAACTGGCCATGTAGCAGGGCATAAACACTTCACAATCCAATGTAGAAAGGCAGAAATATTAAATGCACCCTTTTCAGATCATGATACAATAAAAATTAAATGTAATAAAAGGCCATGGCAAGATAGACTAAAAGTCAATTGCAAACTAAATAATCTAATCCTAAAGAATTAGTGGGTCAAACAACACATCACAGAAACAATCAATAGCTTCATTCAAGAGAATGACAACAATGAGATAACATACCAAACCTTTTGGTATTTAGAGGAAGTTTCTTTGGGGAAGTTTTATATCTCTGAATCCTTACATGAATAAAAGAGAGAAAGAGGAGAACAATGAATTGGACATGCAAATGAAAAAGGCAGAAAAAGAACAAATTAAAAATCACCAATTAAATACCAAATTAGAAAATTAAAAATACTGAACATACTGAAAACCAAAGGACAGATTAATAAAATTGAAATCAAGAAAACTATTGAACTAATAAAAAAACTAAGAGCTGGTTTTATGGCAGAAAAAAAAAACCCAACAACCCAACAACATAGATAAACCTTTGGCTAATTTTATTTTAAAAAAGAGAGAAAACCAAATTACCAGTATCAAAAATGAAAAGGGGCCATTGATCCATACTTTGTTGCATCTCAGCTTTAGAGGCTGCTTCAAGTGCACAATCATCCGCAAACAGAAAATCATGTACCAACACTCCCTCCACTTTGGTCTTGGGTCGTAGACTTTTCAGATTGAAGAATTTACCATCAGTATGGTAGTTAACCTTGATGCCATGTTCATCTTCACTGAAAGCATTTGACAACATGGCTGAAAACATCATGCTAAAAAGCATGGGAGCAAGCACACAGACTTGTTTCACTCCATTGATGACTGGGAAGGCATGAGAGCCTATCTGCATGTCCACTATCCAGAACCCAGGCAAACTTGCCATCGTGAAACTGACATTAGAATATTGATGAACTTCTCCAGGCAACCAAATTTTGACATAATTTTCCATAAGCTCTCATGACTACCAGTGTCAAAGGCCTTGGTCAGATCTACAAACATTGTGTACAGACCTCTGTTCTGCTCCTGGCATTTCTCCTAGAGTTGTTGGGCAGCAAACACCGTATCAACTGTTCCTCAGCCCTTTCTGAAGCCACACTGACTCTCAGGTATATAACCATCTTTCAGGAGAAGGATCAGCCTATTAAGGAGAACTCTAGAAAGAATTTTGCCAGAAATGACTGACTGAGAGAGAGAGAGAGAGAGAGAGAGAGAGAGAGAGAGAGAGAGAGACCCCCACTGTGATTGTCGCAGGATAATCTATTCCCTTTGCTGTTATAGAGATGGACAATGGAGGTATGGAGGTATCTTTGAACTCCTGGGGATAACCTCCTCTTGCCATACAACCTGGAAAATTTCAGTCAACTTTTGTATGAGCAATGGTCCCCCTACCTTGTAAATCTCAGCTGGAATAGAATCAGTACCAGGTGCTCTGCCACATGAAAGGAGCCTAATGGCCCTCAAAACCTCTTCTTCAGTTGGAAGTTCAGCTAAGGAGGGACTGACTTCAACCTGAGGTAAATTGTCAATGGCCTCAGCATTGATTGATGACGGTCTGTTGAGAACACTATGGAAGTGTTCAGCCCACCTCTCTAGGATCATGTCCTTATCACTAATCAATGTGGCTCCATCAACACTGAGTAGTTGTGATACACCATAGGGTTTTGGTCCATAAATAGCTTTCAGGGAATCATAAAAGTGCTTTGGACTATCAGCATAAAACTGAATTTAATCTGTGAGTTGAATGTGATGGAATGATTACCTAAAAAAATGAAAACAAGGGATGAAAAAGAAGAATAAATTGGGAGAAGGAGAAAGGGAAAGGTAGAATGGGACAAATTATCTGACATAAAAGAAGCCTGAAAGAGTTTTTACAGTGAAGGGGAAACAGGAGAGGAGCACATAAATCTTATGTCATCGGAATTGACTCAAAGAGAGAATAAAATGCACACTCATTTGGGAGTGGATATAAGTAAGGAGAATTTCGTTATCTTTCATAGAGTTTTGTTCCCAGGATCCATGGTCATGGCAGTCTCTGGTTTCTAGGTATTAGATCATAACTCCCAGAATAGCCCTAAGGATCCTAGATAGTAATTCCTAGAATCATAGTGATAGACAGTTCTACTGAGATTGTAGAGTGAGATAAAAGGTGATACAATGTGGTATTTACTATGCTTGCACAGAATGACGATATTGCTAAAGTTAACCTGCGACCTTATTGTTGGAAAGATGCCTTCTTTGTCTGTTGTCCTATAAAGCAAGTGGGTACTGGTCAGTGAATGGGTGACCCATGTGGAATATGACAGTGTAATACTGTGTGTGTCTTGATCTCATCAAGGCTTGAGGGGATTTAGGGGTGCACAAGCTGTGCCTGTCTTGATTGACCCCATCAAGACATAGGGGTAGGTGTCTCCCCTTCTCTCTGCCCCCTGAAAGAAAGGTGATTAGGGAATGCTGTAGGATGCTAATGATGCTCCCATTATCAGCAACTCCTTTTTCAGAAGACTAGACTAGAATAAAGTAAGATTATTAACCCCTCTGAAACTGTTTCCCTATTATTCCTGTTTGAGCAGATCAAGAGTGAACCTGTTAGAGGTGGGAGTCCAAAAATTCCAGTGCCTTCTATGTGCTATTTGTGAAACAGTAGAAATCTCTTATCATGCAGGAAAATAGGTGGGGAAGGGGACAAGAAAAGGGAGGAGTAGCTGATAAAAGTGAAGGCAGTTTAGGGGAAGTAAAATTCAGAAACAAAACACTTTTGAGAATGGACAGGTAAAAAGAGATATAGGCTAAATGGGGGAATTACTATGAAAAAAATTTACATATAGAAAATAGAGTCAAATTTATAGAAATAAGAGCCATTCCTCAACTGATAAATGGTCAAAGGATGTGAGCAGGCATTTTCCAAAGTCTGAATCACTCTTGATGAGAGAAATGGAAATTAAAACTACTCTGAGCTACTACCTCCCCAGTAGTAAGGTAGTAGTTGTCACGTTAGCTAATGTGACAGAAAAGGAAAATGACAGATGTTGAAGGAGATGTGAGATAATTAAAAAAAACAAAACTAATGTATTATTGGTGAGGTTGTATATTGATTCAACCATTTTGGAGAGCAATTTGGAACTATGCCCAAAGGGTTATAAAACTTGCATGCCCTTTGACCCAGCAATACCACTTCTAAGTCTGTATCCCAAAGAGATAAAAAACAAACAAAAAAAAAGGACCCATGTGTAAAAATATTTATAGCAGCTCTTTTAGTGGTGGTAAAGAATTGAAAGTTGAGGGGATATCCATCAATTGAGGAATGGCTGAACAAGCTGTTGTATATAATTGTGGTGGAATACTGCTATGCTTTAAGAAATGATGAGCAGGATGCTTTCAAAAAAACATGGACTTTCATGAACTGATGCAAAGTGAACTGAACAGAACTAGGAGAACATTGTACACAGTAACAGCAATATTGTATGATGATCTACTATGAATAACTTACCTGCTTTCAGCAGTACAATCATGTAAGACAGTTTTTTTAGGACTTATGAGGAAAGGCTCTGTCTATCTCCAGAGAAAGAACTGGTAGAGCCTGAATGCAGATCAAAGATACTTTTTCTTCATTTTTCTTGAATATTTTTGTCTGTGTTTTCTTTCATATGGAAATGTGTTTTGCATGCATATATACCTCTGTGAAAATGCTTGCCTTCTCAGTGTGGGGAGAGGGGAGGGAAAGAATTTGGAACTCAAAATCTGAAAAAAAAAGAATGTTAATATTATTTTTATATGTAATTAGGAAAAAAATAAAATATCAAATAATGAAACAAACAAAGAGGGAGCAGAAAAAAAGAGAATACCATAGTATTGGAACATTGGGTTTCAATCAGAGATTTCACAGGATCATAGCATTGTAGATTTAGAGCTGGAAAGGATATTAAAAACCAATATTAAGTTGGACCTCTTAATTTTATAAGTAAGGAACTGAGGCCCAAAAAGGTTAAGTAAATTGCCCAAATTCACATAGCTACTTAAATATTTGAGATAAGATTTGAACTCAAGTCTTCCTGACTTTAAATTCAGCATTCAATCTACTACAAAAAATAGTGTGATACTTTTATGAACAAGGTATAAATGACATCACAGTATATTTAAATGGCTTCAGAAATAATTGACTTATTGAACTCCCTGTCTTTCCCCTACTCCCTAACTGTACTGTTTCATTTTATAGAACTCCATGCTCATACCAACCTTCTCAAAGTTTTACCCAATATTTCTAATCAATTGGTAAATGTGGGATCAGAGTTCTGGGCCTTCTAATTTTGTGTTCCTAGAGAATCATATGATTATAAACAAATTTGCATGCCATCCTGAATCACTGTGAGAAAATCTTATGGGGAAACTTTGCACTTGCCCTACCTACTGTAACTATGTCCTATTTCTATGTTACTTTTCATCTCTATTTATTTATTAATCTTCCCAACCAAATTAGAAAGACTACAAAATGTTCAGTTTTTGCAAAATGTTGAACTTTTTCTCAGGTCAGTGATGTATCTGTAAGCTGTTCCCTTATACTAAAGAAAGCAATGACTAGACAAGAGAGAAAAAAGAATACATTTATCACCTACTTCACAAGGTCAATGTGAGAGAAACAGACAATAAATGAGAATTCTATAAAACTGAGTTTTATGTTATAGGTCAAGACCAGATGCTGACTACTTTCAGGGGACATCAGTTGTAGCAGGAGAAATCAGTTAGTGAGTTGTCCTATATCTGCTTCTCTTATTAAAGCTAAATTTTGTTCAATGAAGGTCTTCTGTCTTTATGTACATATCCTGCTGCTATGATATTCACATTTGTGAACAAGGGAGATGCCTGAATAGCCAAAAATAATTGGAGATTTTCCCATCTTTTAAAAAAGGGAACTCATAGGTATAGTTTTTTTTGTGGTTTCACTTGCCTATTGGTCATAACTAGAGTCAAGGTGATGTGGGAATCTGTAATTTGGATGACAATTTAAAAATTAATGACTTCGTAAAATACAGCAGGTGTTATGAATTAGCCTTAAGGCACAGTTAGGAAGGAAATCTTCTGGAGAAACAGAAGATACAACTTATAGAATTCCTACACTGTGCTAATGTGGATCTGGGTATGACACAACAGACCTAAGCTTGGCAGTTCACATGTATCTGTCCTGTTCTTGCATTCAGGGAATGGCCTTTGGCTTCTCATCTTCCTGGGTCTATCTCCTTTCCACATGAAAACACATACATATCTCTCAGGTCACAGTGGTAATTATCATCATCAGAAATTTGTTCTTGCCCAACTGAATGAGATATACATTCAGAATGTTTCCAAGTCCTGGACCATTGTCCAAAGGCAATGTTTAGCTTTGATCTAGATAGTTTCAGGAGAGGATGTTGGTTAGATAGCTCTAGAAGCATACAATATGATGTCATAGAGAGATGTCACTGGATTTGGAGTTAGAAAGACCTCAGGTCAAATCCCACACTTGCTTAAATTTCAGCCTTGCTGTGCCTCAGTTTGATCATCTATAAAATGAGGAGATTGGTCTCAATGGTCTCTAAGATTCATCCTACTTCTAAATATATGATTTTTTACTTTGGTGAAAAAGGTTTTGATTATCTAATTCTTGATTTAGGTTTGGGCTTCCTCTGAATAGTAGTCTGGACCAGAGATTAAGGTGACTTGAACCTTAAACACTGATAGTTTGTGTAGTCAACCGATGTGGAGTGATTTGGTGGTAATCAATATTCCATAATTTATCCTTCATCCTTGAAAGGGAGCATGATATCAGGGAGATGATGACATGAATTTTATTTGAGTGAGGAAAGGTGGTTCAAAGTTACCCCAGCCTCACTTTCTCCTGTAGAGCCGTCTGGGTCCAGTGGCCAGATATAGATCAGGATGACTGGAGATGACCCAGGATGTAATGGGAGATCTTGGTCTTTTTAAGCAATGGTCTTTTCCAGTTCTCAAACAATGCCCATTCAGTGAATAACCCCCTTTAAGCAGTGAATCAAAGGATGACCCCTTTAATCAAAACAAGAACAATAACACAGTCAAGTTGGGAGGGGAAGACCCTCAGGGTTGTTGGCCAAAAGAGAAACAGTTACTATTTGCATTCATTCTGAGCCAAGAGGGCCCAAAAAATAACCACCTGATGCTGGGAAATGATGGTGAAGTTCAGAGAAGTACAGGCCAGAGGAAAATGAAAAGATGACTGGCATGGGCCCCCTAAATAAAATAAAATTCTGGGAAGAATTCACCATCCTCCAGTTGGAGGGAGTGAGTCCAGAGCAGAAGTTATTAATGAGCATGAGTTCTGGGGCTGAAGTGATGTTTTACGATGAAGAGGTACCTGGGTCATGATGGAGAAGTTCAGAGGTAGACAGATGAATGGGAAATGAAGCCATTCTAGATGTTATTTGATATAAAAAACATGAAACATGGTCTCAAGAAACTTCCTTAAGGAATTTATGCTCTAGTAACAAGTAGTACCCTTATAAAGGTACCACATATTGGTTTAAAATGTCATCCCTCAAGAGTTCTATCTTGACAAAGAGCTAGAAAGTCAAGCATTTGGCTGTGAAGATGACCAAACAGAGGAAAAAAAGTCAGATTACAGAATTTTACTTTGGGGGCAACGAAGATCAAAACATACAACTGGAAGACAACAAAGTCAAAGCCCCTACATCCAAAGCCTCTAAGAAAAATATGAATTTGTCTCAGACCATGGAAGAGCTCAAAAGATAAGTAGAGGAAAAATTGTAAAGAGAAGTGAGAATAATACAAGAAAATCATGAAAAACAAGACCAGTCAACAGCTTGCTAAAGGAGACCACCCCCCAAAATACTGAAGGAAATAACACTTTAAAATATAGACTAATCCAAATGGCAAAAGAGGTCCAAAATGTCAATGAGGTGAAGAATGCCTTAAAAAAGCAGAACTGAACAAATGAAAAGGAAGTCCAAAAGCTCACTGAAGAAAATGATTCCTTCAAAATTAGAATAGAGCAAATGGAAGCTAATGAATCTATGAGAAATCACAAAATTATAAAATAGAGCCTAAAGAATGAAAAAAATAGAAGATAATGTGAAATATCTCATTGGAAAAACCACTGACCTGGAAAATAGATTCAAGAGAGATAATTTAAAAATTATTGGACTACCTGAAAGCCATGATCAGCAAGAGTCTAGACATCATCTTTCGAGAAATTATCAGGGAAAACTACACATATATTGGTGGAACCAGAGGGTAAAATAGAAATGGAAAGAATCCACCAATCACCTCTTGAAAGAGATACCAAAATGAAAACTCCTAAGAATACTATAGCCAAATTGCAGAATTTCCAGGTCAAGGAGAAAATATTGTGAGCAACCAGAAAGAAATGAATCAAGTATTGTGGAAATACAATCGGGATAATACAAGATCTAGCAGTTTCTATAAGGGATTGAAAGGCTTGGAATATGATATTCTAGAGATCAGAGGAGCTAAGATTAAAACCAAGAATCACCTACCCAGTAAAGCTGAGTATCATACTCCAGGGGGAAAAAATGAAATTTCAATGAAATAGAGAATCTTCAAGCATTCTTGATGAAAAAACCAGAGCTGAATAGAAAATTTGACTTTGAGATACAAGAATCAAGAGAAGCAGAAAAAGGTAAATAGGAAAGAGAAGTCATAAGGGACTTATTAAGTTGAATTGTTTGCATTCCTACATGAAAAGATGATGTTTGTAACTCATGAGACTTTGCTTAATATTAGGGTAGTTGGAGAAAACAGACAGACAGACAAATAGCTAGCTAGCTAGCTAGATAGATAGAGGGCACAGGGTGAGTTGAATAGGAAAAGATGATAATTAAAAATAAAATTAAGGCGTGAGAGAGGAATATATTGGGAGGAGAAATGGAGAGACAGAATGAATAATTTATCTCAGATAAAAGAGGCAAAAAAAAGGTTTCACAGTGGAGGGGAAGAAGGGGGAGGTCAGTGAGAATGAGTGAACCTTACTTTCATTGAACTTGGCTTAAGGAGGGAATAACATACACACTAAATTGTGTATCTTACCCTACAGAAACGCAAGGATGAAAGGGATAAATGTGAGGATATGGTAGAAGGGAGGGCAGATTAGGGAAGGGAATAGTAAGAAGCAAACATTTTTGAAAAGGAACAGGGTCAAAGTTGAAAATAGTATTAGTGGGAGGGCAGGATAAGATGTAGGGACATATAGTTAGTTTTTACAACGTGACTATTATGGAAGTGTTTTACATAGCTACCTATGTATAATCTATATTGAATTGCTTGCCTTCTCAATGAAGGTGGGTGGGGAGGGAAGAAGGAAGAGAATTTGGAACTCAAAGTTTTAAAAACAAATGTTAAAAATTGTTTTTACATGCAACTGGGAAATAAGATATACAGGCAATGGGGCATAGAAATCTGTCTTGCCCTACAAGAAAGTAAGGGGAAAGGGATTGGAGGGCAGGGAGATAAAAGGGAGGGTAGACTGGGGGAATGGTTAATAGAATGCAGACTGTATTGGGATGGGGAGGAGAGGAGAACATGGGGTGAAAGTCTGGAACTCAAAATCTTGTGTAAATGAGTGTTTAAAACTAAGTAAACTAATAAACTAAATAAATTAATTTAAAATGTGAAAAAATGTCCTCTCTCTTACTTTATAATCACATTTCATATTTTTGTATACTCCTTGGCACATAACTAGGTGCGTAAGTTATTACTAAATATTTATTGAATTAAACTTATTAAAATGTCAAAAAGAGTAGTGAGTGGGCATAGACAGACAGAGATATAGTTATAGATATTTAGATATACACATAGATCTTTGTGTGTGTATATGTGTGCCTTAGTGCTTGTGTGTATATCTGTGTGTGTGTGTGTGTAACTGACATTTAATGACATGGATCCTTACATGAAAGGAGGGGATAGTCATAGCAACTGATTTTAATGGATAGCTCTGTAACACTATTGAGGGTCTTTTGCAAGCTAAGTGATGTCACTGGGAGTTTTTAGATCTCCTAAGTTACCAAGTCATCTATTGAAAACTGCTATGTTTATAGTTTACTTAGGTGTTCTTGCACTAAGTCAGTCCTACAGTATATAATCACTATGTAGATGTGTGTGATTATACACAATGGGTACCCTCTCTCAGCCCCAGGAGCATGCATCAGCTAATGGAGCTGGTGATTAGTGAGCAATTACATTTTCACAAATGTACATAAATGCTGTAAACATGGAAGCAAAAAATTCTACAACTAGCCCTTGGGAGTTGGATTTTAACTATAAAACAATATATTTTGTGAGAGGAGGATGTGTATATGGCATTCGTTATGGTAAAGGGGAGGGGATCAGTGACTGTAATTTGCCCTGCACCCAAATTGGCTTTGGGAATAGCCCTTGATTCAATGTCTTATGGTCTGTTGAATGAGGGTTCCTGTCCTCCTTTCTTGGTTTGTCCCAATGCCTTCATGCTAAGTTCTTTTGGTCTTAAGCATAGTGCGTGGCACAAAGTAGACACTTAACAAAGACTTGTTTATTTGATTTTATTAAAACACCTAATCCCACAGTGGTGGGATGGATGATTGTCATTCTACAACCTAGTTCACATAAATAGACCCTGTCATGACCTCTTAGGGTCCCTTCATCTTTAGGCCCTGAAGACTTGCAGGGGGATATCTAGGCCATAGCTATGCCTGACATTGCCTGGTGAATTTTCAAGTGAGAGTTTAGTAAGAGGTGCAGTGTGGTCTGGTGGGATGGTATTGGACTTGGAAGGCTTAGATTGAAATCCTACCTCTGACATGAGCTGTGTAATCATGGGTGAATCACTTGGTCTCTCAACCTCAGTTTCCTTATCTATAAAAATAAGACAATACTTTAACTACATTACAGGGTTACAGTGGGTAAAGCACTTTTTAAACTCTAAACATATATGTGTGTATGAAATATATCCACACAATTTTAATATGTATGCATATATGTACACATATATACATGCAAATACACACACAATGCATAGATGCACATATATGCATAACAAATACATGCATTTATACATACCACATATATGCATTTATACATACACACATGCACAATATACATACATATGCACATATACACAATATACATATGTGCTTAGATATACACAATATATACAGACATGTATGCACATGCACACATGCATTTGTAAATATGTACATGCACATATGCATAGAAGTATGTGTGGATTTGTACATATGCACATATGTATAAATACATACATATTTTGCATACATGAACACATATGCTATGATATGAATTCTTGGAATCAGGAAAACCTGAGTTCAGTTTCTGCCTCTAACATATCCTGGCTGTGTGACCCTGGACAATTTCTATAACCTTTCATTGCTTTGGGAAGTTCTCAAAGAGTATAAATTGCAGAGAAGGTACCATTCTGTTTTGGTAGAGGGTTTCCCTAGACTAGGAGATCCCTAAACTAATGATATTACAGGTCAAATTCCTGAAATTACAGGAAAATGCTCCCACCAACCCCTCAACATTCCCCCCAAAAAACCTCCAAAACCCAACAACAAATTCCATTACGTTTTTCAAAAAAGGCTGAACTGAGGGAAAGGAGAATCCACACAAATTAACATCTATTGACTTCTAGTTATTACCTGGTTTCAGGCCTTTGAGCTTTGGGATGAAAAAATAGGCTTCAGTGCAATTAAAAGGAAGATACTGCAGGGATCTAAGAGCCTGGCACTTGGGAGACCAATTACCTGTATCTTTGAAAGTCATGCTTTCTGGAGCTCTTTGGGTAAGTACAGGCCAAAATTGTATTCAGAGGACAGGAAGCACAGGACCAGTCTGAAGGGAAACCTTGGGATACACAGCTTGTGCCCAGAAAACAAATAGGCAACTTTGATTGGGAATTAATTAATTTTTTTATCTCTCTCTCTCCAGTAGCAATAGACACAGAAAACAAGAGCAAAGGAAAGCACAAGATGGCAGTTCTTGTGATTCTGTTATTAAAGCCAATGAATTCAGCTAGCAGGTTCATTACATCTATCAAGACGCCTACAGAGAAGTATGAGTGGAATGGTGCTTGGCAATTTACCTTGGAAAGGGTGAAAGTGCTTCATCTCTGGCTGGGGAGTTTCTGAGACACTTGTCTTTAGAAAAATAAAATGCCAATTAGGCCAAATCCTTATCCTGGCTTTGGAAAATGCCCAGAGATAATAACAATAATTGTTGACATTTATAAAGCTTCAAGGTTTATGGAGCACTTTATATACATTATCTTATTTTATCCTTAAAACTTCCCTGAGAAGTGGGGGAAATACAGAGATGAGAAGAAATCTCCGTAGGCATCTAGATGCAGCAGGGTTCTATCTGTGAGGGACTAGGGAAGGGGCTGTATCTGTGATTTCATTGGCACAGACAACTCTAAGATGAGGAAAGCCTATCAAATCAGGATATCATCTTTTCTGCAACAGTCTTAGAAAGTTACATAGAGCACTGGAAGGTTGAGTGAATTGCCTAGGGTCACTTAGCCAGTATTTCATCCTGGTTCCAAGACTAACTCTCTATGTACCTCCCCATAATAACTCAAATTTCTACAGTATTTTACAGACAACTAGGTGGCACAGTGGATAGAATGCCAGGTCTAGTGTTAGGAAGACCTGAGTTAAAATCTGGCTTCAGACACTTACTAACTGTATGACCCTGGACAAGTTACTTAACTCTGTTTGACTCAGTTTTCCCATCTGTCAAATGAGCTAGAGAAAACAAACCACTCCAGTATCTTTGCCAAGAAACACCCCTTCCCCCCAAAACAGGGTCATGAAGAGTCTGAAATGATTGAACCGTAATATTTTAAGATTTAGAAAGCACTTTATTTACAATAAACCTGTATTTTTATCTCACTTTTACAGATGAGGAAGCAGATTTAGAGCCTATAATTAAACAAGGGGCAAAGGTGATCGGTATAAAATTGGATTTGAATGATGCCATTTATTAGGATGAAAGCAAAAAATAAGACCAAGGAAGGATTTCTAAATATGTGTGATGTATATAAATAAAAAGTCACATTAAAAAGAAAGGAAAAAAATATGTCGAGTGGAAATTGTCTCTTCTATGAAAGTCTCCTGAATAAGAGGATCTTGCTCTTTAAGGACCAGTATTTTTCTACATGATCCCCTAAAACAGAGGGGGGTATGGGGCAAATGAAAGCCTTTGGCTTTCTTGATGACATAGCACCATAATTGCTCATGCCTTCTGCTGCATGTGGTGCCGTATAACTTCCAGCTATTCACGGTATGGAAAAAGACATTCTCCATGGATAACCACAACACAGGAGATCAGAACACAAACATAGAAGTGGTCTGGGTAACCAGATAGTTGAGCACTACACTGATCTATCACACAGGGGTCTTACTTGATACTCTTGTCCTCTTCTTTTCCTTGCTGAACTCACAGAAAGCTTTGAAGAATGAGGGCCAGTTTAGAAACAGCAGCCAAGACACTGAACTTCTTTTGTTTCTATAGGCTGGTTATTGGCTGCTTAAGAATGAGGGAGGGGCTGTTGATTCCATTTTGGTTGTTTGCAGCAGTGCTGGACTTGAAGTCAGAGAAGCTGGGCTTGAATCTAGATCGTGCTGCTTATGACCTGCATGGATCTGGATAAAGCACTAAAATTCTGGGGTCTCAGTTTATTTATTTATAAAATGAGGACTTTGGATTAGATGACTTTTAAGGTCCCTTCTATCTATAAGTCTATGACTGTGTGATCACTTGTATCATTGCTGCTGAAAAGCATTGGAAATGTTCAAGGAAGAGCTGAGTGACTCCCTGTCTAGTGGTTTATCAACTTTGATACCTAGCTATTTAACAGGTGATTTGTATTAAGATTGTGGGTTGCTATTGGGTCATTTCAGTTGTGTCTGACTCTCTGTGACCCCATTTGGGGTTTTCTTGGCAAAGATACTGGAGTGGTTCATCATTTTCTTCTCCAGCTCATTTTATATATGAACAACTAAGGCAATCAGGGTTAAGTGACTTGCCTGGGGTCACGTGGCTAGTAAGTGTCCAAGGCCAGATTTGAATTCAGGTCCTCCTTACTCCAGGGCTGGTGTTTTAACCACTATGCCATTTCACTGCCCCAGTCTCCAAGACTGTGGGGCACAAAGATATAGCAACTTGTGTCTATTTATTTAGTTGACTGGCTACCTTGCTTCCACAATCCATTTCCTAGCTGCCTAAAAAAAGCTAAGTAGGAATAAAAAGCATGGAAACAAGGAGAGACAGAGCCTCTAAATAATTAACAAGATTATCTCACTTTGGAAAATTACTCCCTTTGTGCACTTTCTATTAGCATAAGTATTTTCTTTTGGGTCTTTATGGGATAATAGGGAAATGTAATGGGAACATCAGAAGAATCAAATAATTTGACTAAATGTTGAGTTTTTCAGAGACTCCTGAGCTAGAACTGGTCTCCTGAGGTTTCCTAGGCCTCCTAGCCTCCTGAAACTGCCAGGGAGAACAGAGCAAATACCTGATCCATGCTGACATTTGATCATCTGCCTTAATCAATCACATATCTGAGACAAACAGCAAAGGCCAGAGGGCAGAGCCAAGATGGAGGAGTAGAAAGTTGCACTTACTGTAGCTCTCCCCCCATACCCTATAAAATACCTGTACAAAATGACTCTAAAAATATTCTAGAGCAGTGGAAGTCACAAAATGACAGAGTGAAAGAGATTTCCAGCCCAAGACAACCTGGAAGACCAACAGAAAAGGTCTATCGCACCAGACTCAGAGTCGAGTGCAGCCCAGCCTTGGCCATGTGGCACATTGAAGACAGGACTGGCACAGTCTTCCAGGTACATAATCATGGGTAGCTGCTGCAGTTTCCAGATTTCTTAAACCACAAATGCCAAAGACAACTTCAAAGGTCAGTGAGAAAGCTATTTCACCTGAGTGAGAAAGGAGTAGGGTTCAGTCTTAGCCCCAGGTCCAGGGTAGCAGTGGTATCTGCTGTAGCAGCATCCATTTTAGGAGCCCTTGTCTTAAGACCCTGGGGGAATCAAGCTGCTGATCTGGGTCTCCATCCTGAGTGGCAGTCCTGGAGTGAACAGGAGCACTGATGTGGTGGAACTGGTAGAGGGTCTGGAAAGGAAATACTGCTCACAGATCCTGGGCAGAAAAGTGCCTGTGGTTGCTCCCAGATCAGAAGGCAGGCCAGGAGAAGATTAACCCCTCTCCCTTGATTGTGCCACCTTGGAGGAACTGAGAACATATAGGTTTCTAGAGTATACCCTCCACTTGACAAAAAGCTCAAAAGTCAAGTAACTGGCTGGGAAAGTGCCCCAAAAAGAGAAAAAAAAAACTAAGACTATAGAACGTCACTTTCTTGGTGAATAGGTATTTTCTTCCATCCTTTTGGATGAGGAAGAATAAAGCACACCATCAGAGGATGACATAAAAGTCAAGGCTTCTACATCTGAAACCTCTAAAAAATACGCAATGGTCTCAGGCCATAGAAGAGGTCAAAAAGGATTTTGAAAATCAAGTAAGAGAGGTGGAGGAAAAATTGGGTAGAGAAATGAGAGCAATGCAAGAAAACTGTGAAAACTGAGTCAATAGCTTGCTAATGGAGATCCCCCAAAATAACACCTAAAATAGACTAACCCAAATGGCAAAAGAGATCTAAAAAGCCAATGAGGAGAAGAATGCTTTAAAAAGCAGAATTAGCCAAATGGAAAAGGAGGTTCAAAAGCTCACTGAAGAAAATAGTTCTTTAAAAATTATAGTGGAGCAGATGGAAGCTAATGATTTTATGAGAAACCAAGAAAATGTAAAACAAAACCAAAAGAATGGAAAAACAGAAGATAGTGTGAAATATCTCATTGGAAAAACAACTGACCTGGAAAATAGATCCAGGAGAAATAATTCAAAAATTATTGGTCTATCTGAAAACCATGATCAAAAAGAGTCTACACATCATCTTCCAAGAAATTATCAAGGAGAACTGCTTTGATATTCTAGCACCAGAGGGTAAAATAGAAATGGAAAGAATTCACTGATCAGCTCCTGAAAGAGAGACCAAAAGGAAAACTTCTAGGAAATATTGTAGCCAAATTCCAGACTTCCCATGTCAAGGAGAAAATATTACAAGTAGCCAGAAAGAAACAATTCAAGTATTGTGGAAATACAATCAGAATAACACAGGATTTAGCAGCTTGCACACTAAGGGATTGAAGGGCTTGGAATATGATATTCCAGAGCTCAAAGGAGATAGGATTAAAACCAAGAATCACCTACCCAGCAAAACTGAATATAATACTTCAGGAGAAAAAATGGAATTTCAGTGAAATAGAGGACTTCCGAGCATTCTTGTTGAAGAGACCAGAGCTGAATAAAAAATTTGACTTTCAAATACAAGAATAAAGAGAAACATGAAAAGGTAAACAGGAAAGAGAAGACTTGAGGAACTCATTAAAGTTGAACTGTTTAAATTCTGACATGGAAAGATGTTATTTGTAACTCATGAGACCTTTTTCAGTATTAGGGTAGTTAGAGAGAATATATATATATATATATATATATATATATATATATATATATATATATATAGGGGTTCTTTTTGGTGGTTGCTGTTCAAAGCATTTATATATATATATATATATATATGTACACAAACACACACACATATATGTAGGTATGTATAGGTTTTATGTGTATATTTTATATGTGCAGGCATGTATATATATGTGTGTATGTATGTATGTATACATATATATGTATATAAATATATGGTGTGCTGAGTATGAAGGGAGAATACTTAAAAAAATAAAATTTACTGTTGAATGGAATGTACCAGGAGTAAGAGAAAGGGAGTTGTAGAATGTAGCAAATAATCTCACATAAAAGAGGGAAGAAAAAACTTATATAGTGGAGGGGAAGAGGGGGAAGATGAAAGGAAATAATTGAGCCTTACTCTCATGAGATTTGGCTTACTCTCATGGGATTTGGCTTAAGGAGGGAATAACACACACTCAACTGGATATGGAAATCTATTTTACCCTGCAGGAAGGCAAGGGGGAAGGGGATAGGAGAGGGAAGATAATGGAAGAGACAGCAAATTGGAGAAAGAGATAATCAGAAGCAAACACTATTGTGGGAGGACAGGTCAGGTGAGAAAAAGGAATAAATAAAGGGCAGGGTAGAACAGAGGGAAATGTGTTTAGTCTTTTACACTATAAATACTATGGAAGTGCTTTGCGTATATATATGACCTATATTCAATTACTTGTTTTCTAAATGTGGGTGGATGGGGAGGGAAGGTGAGGATATGGAATTCAAAGCTTTAAGAATGAATGTTAAAAAATTGTTTTGGCATGCAACTGGAAATTAAGCTATACAGGCAATGGAGTATAGAAATGTATTTTTCCCTACAGGAAAATAGAGGGGAAGGGGAATGGAAAAAATGTGGGTAATAAAAAGGAGGACAGACTGGAGGGAGGGTGGATGGGGCGCATGCTGTCCTGTGGTGGGAGGTGGGGAGAAAAATTTTGAATTCAAATTCTTGTGGAAGTGAATGTTAAGAACTGAAAAATGAATAAATTATGTATTTATAAAAACCAGCAAAGGCCATCTTCATAAGTTCTAGGCTGGCTGTGGTTTCTTCTATGCATTAAAAAGAAGCTGTAATCCAAAGGAAGCATTGGACAATGGGGACCTGTGCAGCAGGCAAAGAACGTTTGCTTCAGTCATCAGAGATGGAAAGAGAAAATATCTGGTTACTGAATCAATATTATAAATCAATAGATGTTCAGAAGGATCAAGTTTTCAAACAATAAAGAATCTGAGAGTTCAATTTGTCCTGTCCCCTGATGTTACCTAAATCCATTCTACATGAATCCCTGGTAAAAGACCACTCTTTTTGAACACCTCTAATGATGAACTCATTGTGCTGGGAGCATTTCTTTTGATTTTCAGAAAGCTATCAACATTTTTGCAAGTACATCTCTATGTTGAACCAAAATACATCCCCTTTTGGCTTCCATTCATTAGTCTTGGTTCGTTCTTTGGAGCAACATGGCAAAAATATATAATCTCTGTTGCTCAAAACAGCCCTTCAAGTATCTGATGACAGATACAATTCTTCCCTTCCCCACCCTTTGGATTTCTTCTCTAGGATAAATATTTCCAGTTCTTTCAGTCATTCCTTGTTTGGTTTTAAGTTTTCTCACCATTTTGATTCCTCTCCTTTGGATGACCTTCTATTATTAATGTCCCCTTTAATATGTGATGGTCGTAGTATTTGTCTGTTTGGGTTCTTTTTGGTGGTTGCTGTTCAAAGCATTTATGTTCAGGTGGCACAAATCATTCAGCCAATCAACAAGACTGTTTTTTTTCTATTAATTCATTTATGTTTAGTTTTCAACACCCATTTCCACAAGATTTTGAGTTCCAAATTTTGTCTCAATCTCTCTCCTCCCCTCCCCTACAATGGCATGTGCTCTGATTACCCCTTTCCCCACTATGTCCTCCTTTCTATCACCCCTTTCTCATCCATTTCTCTTCTATTTTCCTGTAGGATAAGATAGATTTCTGTACCCTGTTGTCTGTATATGTTATTTCCCAGTTGCATGTAAAACAATTTTTAACATTTGTTTTTAAAACTTTAAGTTTTACATTCTCTCCCTTTCTCCCTCCTCACTCACTCACCATCATTGAGAAGGCAAACAATTTGATATAGGTAATACATGACTAGTTATGCAAAACACTTCCATAATAGTCATGTTGTGAAAGACTAACTATATTTTCCTCCATCCCATGCTGCCCCCCATTTATTCTATTCTCTCTTTTGACCCTGTCCTTCCCCCAAGGTGCTTGTTTCTCATTACTCGCTCCCCCAATCTGCCCTCCCTTCTATTACTTCCCCTCTCATCCCCTTCCCCCCTACTTTCCTGTATGGTAAGATAGATTTCCATACCCAGTTGAGTGTGCATATTATTCTGTCCTTAAGCCAAATATGATGAGAGTAAGGGTTGCTCATTCCCTCTTATCTCCCCTCTTTTCCCCTCCACTGTAAAACTTTTTCTTGGCTCTTTTATGTGAGATAATTTGCTCCATTCTACCTCTCACTTTCTCCTTCTCCCAGTATATTCCTCTCTCTCACCCCTTAATTTTATTTTTCAGATATAATCCCTTCATACCCAATTCATTCTGTGCCCTCTGTCTATATGTGTACACACACACACACACACACACACACACACACATATTTGTATACATACTTCTTCCAACTACCCTAATACTGAGAAAGATCTCATGAGTTACAAATATTTTTCCATGTAGGAATATAGACAGTTCAACTTTAATAAGTCTCTTATGATTTCTCTTTCCTGTTTACCTTTTTATGCTTCTCTTGAATCTTGTATTTGAAAGTCAAATTTTCTATTCAGCTCTGGTCTTTTCATCACAAATGCTTGAAATTTCTCTATTTCATTGAATATTGATTTTCCCCTTGAAGGATTATACTCAGTTTTGCTGAGTAGGTGATTCTTGGTTTTAATCCTATCTCCTTTTATCTCCAGAATATCATATTTCAAGCCCTCCAAACCCTCAGTGTAGAAGCTGATAAATCTTGTGTTATCCTGATTTCCACGATATTTGAATCATTTCTTTCTGGCAGCCTGCAATATTTTCTCCTTAACTTGGGAACTCTGGAATATGGCTACAATATTCCTACGAGTTTTCCTTTTGGGATCTTTTCCAGGAGGTAATTGATGGGTTCTAATATATAAGGGAAGCCTTCCTTGATAATTTCTTTGAAGATGATGTCTAGGCTCTTTTTTTTATTATTACTATGGTTTTCAGGTAGTTCAATAATTTAAAAATCTCTCCTGCATCTATTTTCCAGGTCAGTTGTTTTTATCAATGAGATATTTTACATTATCTTCTATTTCTTCATTCTTTCAGTTTTGTTTTATACTTTTTCTTGATTTCTCATTGAGTCATTACCTTCCATTTGCTCCATTCTAATTTTGAAGGAATTATTTTCTTCAGGGAGCTTTTGGACCTCCTTTTCCATTTGGCTGATTCTGCCTTTTAAGGTATTCTTCTCCTCATTGCTTTTTTGGACCTCTTTTACCATTTGACTTAGTCTATTCCTTAAGGTATTATTTTCTTCAGCATTTTTTGGGGTCTCCTTTAGCAAAGTGTTGATTCATTTTTCATGATTTTCTTACATCACTCTCATTTCTCTTCCCAATTTTTCCTCTACTTCTCTTACTTGATTTTCAAAATCGTTTTTGAGCTCTTTTATGACTTGTGACCATTCATATTTTTCTTAGAGGCTTTGGATGTAGTAGTTTTGACTTTGTTGTCTTCTTCTGGTTACGTGTTATGATCTTCCTTGTCACCAAAGTAAGATTCTACAGTTTGATTTTTCCTCACACAGTTTGCTCATTTTCCCAGTCAATTACTTGACTTTTCAACTGTTTGTTAAGGTAGGATTCTGATTCCCGTGTGAGGAGTGTACTGTCCCAAGTTTAGGGGTTTTGTGCAGCTGTTTTCAGAGGTATTTCTGGGGATCTGTAAATTTTCAGTTCTTCCAAAGTTGTATGACCACAAGAGAAGTGTTTACTCCTCTCTTGATCTGTGCTTTGGTCTGAGTGACTACAAGCACTCTTTTTTGCCTTGGAACTGTGAGGAGGATTCCCTCTTCACTGCCACCACAAGCTCCACCACACAAGTGCCCCTCCTTGTGCAAGGACCACCACTCAGGACTGTGACCCAAATCCAAGCATGGGCAAAGCGAGAGGATCCTGTCTTATTGCCTGCAAAGAGATCCCTGCAATCTCCCTCTAATCATCTGCTTAATCCCAAGAGTTCTGGAAACAGCCACTGTCACTGTCACTGCCACCACCACCAAATTGTGGCTAGGGCCAGATCCAACTCTTCTCTCATTTGGTTCTGACAGACCTTTCCTACTGACCTTCTAACTTGTCTTTGGCATTTGTGGGTTAAGAAGACTGGAAAACCACCAAAACTGCCAGTGATTCAGTTCTCTGAGGCCTGCACTGTGTTTGCTGGGGACCCCAGTGTGTGCTATAGCAGCCAGCATTGGTCTGCTCTGTTCTCCCAGCCTGGTGTAGTATATCTTTCCTGTCAACCTTCCAGGTTGTCTTGAGCTGGGAATTTGTTTCGCTCTGTCATTTTGTGGGTTGTGTTGCTCTAGAATTTGTTTAGTGTCATTTTTTACAGGTATTTGGAAGGATTTAGGGGACAGCTCAAGCAAGTCCCTGCTTTTATTCTGCCATCTTGATTCCACCCTCCAACAACACTGTTTAAACCCCTATTCTATACCTATAATTGTAGGACTGGACACTGGTTACACAAAGACAAAAGTGAAAGTGTTCCAGCCCTTAAGCATTTATATTTGATGGGAGAGGCATGAAGCACACTTCCCATTTCTTCTCAATGGGGTGATAGTACAGCATCCCAATCCTTTAGGAATGCTTCAGTTATCCAATGAATATTTATTGAGTGCCTATTATACTGCTAGGTGTAAGATGAGGAAGGGAGTGGTACAACAGAAGGAGAAGACTGATTTCCTATGTTTCCTGGGACTTCACTGTCTGGTTGACAGGGATAATGCTCATATGTGAATCATATAAGCTCAGAGAAGACCAGTGGGCAGGAGCAGTTGGGGAGGTAAGATTTAAGTTGGTCCTTAGATACTGGGTAGAACTTAGGCAGATTGAAGAAAGGACATTCCAACTTGATCATACTGGTGGGGGGTGGGGGGTGGGAGAGGATAGGGAGTGGGTTAATTTATTCAAGAAATTTTCATTAAATGCCTATTATGATCAACAACAAGAGGCAGTCTGGTGTGACTGATAGAGCTGGCTTTAGAGCCAGGAAAATTTGCATTCTTGCCTTCTTTTTGCCTCTGGGCAAATCACTTACATTTTCAGTGCTCTAGGCAACTCTCTAAAGCTAGAGCCTGTATTGGTGGAGGGAATTTTCTTATCTAGGAGGGAATCTATGTGTATCTATATGTATGTATCTGATATAATATTATAGGCAAAGTATAATATTTGATACAAACATTTATGTTATTTATGCATATAACATTATATGTTACATATCATAACTTACATGTATATTATATGTCTTATCTACCCATCTGTGTGTCTTTTTAAAATCATGAAATACCCAAAAGGGAAAACAATTAGATGTCAAGTGGAAGAGACCCTATCACCACCCTAATGGCAGTAAAACTCAAGGGCCTCCCCAGGTAGACTCATAATTCTAGGATTAATGCCAGGTAAAACCTCTATGCAACCAAATATTATAAGTTCTGGGATATTTTGCTTTCCCTCCCCCCACCCCCCACTCTGGAATATACCTGTGAACCTGTTGAAGTCAGGGAACCATAATGTTGCAGTTTGGGGTGCTTGGGACTGCAAAATACCAACACCCAGGGTCCTGCTGGAATGAATTCGACCCAAGATATCATTCCTATGTTCAAAAATCTTCAATAGCTTGCTAATGAATACTGAAGGCCAGCTGGATGGCACAGTGAATAGAGTGCTGACCCTGGAGTCAGGAAGACTTAACTCTTGAGAATTCAAATCTGGGCTCAGGTATTTATTAGCTGTGTGACCTGGGCAAGTCACTTGACCATGTTTGTCTCAGTTTCCTCATCTGTAAAATGATCTGGAGAAGGAAATGGCAAACCCCTCTAGTATCTTTACCAAAAAAAAACCCCAAATGAGATCATGAAGAGTTGAACATGACTGAAAAATAAGATCATAGAAGGCTACTTTCTTGGTGAACAGATATCTCCTCCCATCCTTTCTGATGAGGAAGAACAATGCTTACCATCAGAGAAAGACATAAAAGTCAAGGCTTCTGTATCCCAAACATCCAAAATAAATATTCAATGGGCTCAGACCATGGAAGAGCTCAAAAAGGATTTTGAAAATCAAGTTAGAGAGGTGGAGGAAAAACTGGGAAGAGCAATGAGCGACATGCAAGCAAAGCATGAAAAACAAGTAAACACCCTGCTAAAGGAGACCCAAAAAAATGCTGAAGAAAATAACACCTTGAAAAATAAGCTAGCTCAATTGGCAAAAGAGGTTCAAAAAGCCAATGAGGAGAAGAATGCTTTCAAAAGCAGAATTAGCCAAATGGAAAAGGAGATTCAAAAGCTCACTGAAGAAAATAGTTCTTTCAAAATGAGAATGGAACAGATGGAGGCTAATGACTTTATGAGAAACCAAGAAATCACAAAACAAAACCAAAAGAATGAAAAAATGGAAGATAATGTGAAATATCTCATTGGAAAAAACAACTGACCTGGAAAATAGATCCAGGAGAGACAATTTAAAAATTATGGGCCTACCTGAAAGCCATGATCAAAAAAAGAGCCTAGACATCATCTTTCATGAAATTATCAAGGAAAACTGCCCTGAGATTCTAGAACCAGAGGGCAAAATAAATATTCAAGGAATCCACAGAACACTGCCTGAAAGAGATCCAAAAAGAGAAACTCCTAGGAACATTGTGGCCAAATTCCAGAGTTCCCAGGTCAAGGAGAAAATATTGCAAGCAGCTAGAAAGAAACAATTCAAGTATTATGGAAATACAATGAGGATAACACAAGATCTAGCAGCTTCTACATTAAGGGATCGAAGGGCATGGAATAGGATATTCCAGAAGTCAAAGGAACTAGGACTAAAACCAAGAATCACCTACCCAGCAAAACTGAGTATAATACTTCAGGGGAAAAATTGGTCTTTCAATGAAATAGAGGACTTTCAAGCATTCTTGATGAAAAGACCAGAGCTGAAAAGAAAATGTGACTTTCAAACACAAGAATGAAGAGAAGCATGAAAAGGTAAACAGCAAAGAGAAGTCATAAGGGACTTACTAAAGTTGAACTGTTTACATTCCTACATGGAAAGACAATATTTGTAACTCTTGAAACGTTTCAGTATCTGGGTACTGGGTGGGATTACACACACACACATGCACACACGCACACACACATAGAGACAGAGTGCACAGAGGGAACTGAAGAGGATGGGCTCATATCTTAAAAAAATAAAATCAAGCAGTGAGAGAGAAATACATTGGGAGGAGAAAGGGAGAAATGGAATGGGGCAAATTATCTCTCATAAAAGAGGCAAGCAAAAGACTTTTTAGTGGAGGGATAAAGAGAGGAGGTGAGAGAAAAACATGAATTTTACTCTCATCACATTCCACTAAAGGAAGGAATAAAATGCACACTCATTTTGGTATGAAAACCTATCTTACAATACAGGAAAGTGGGGGATAAGGGGATAAGCAGGGTGGGGGGGATGATGGATGGGGGGATATGGGGAGGAGGGAGCAATTTGAGGTCGACACTCATGGGGAGGGATAGGATCAAAAGAGAATAGAAGTAATGGGGGACAGGATAGGATGGAGGGAAATATAGTTAGTCTTATACAACTCAGCTATTATGGAAGTCATTTGCAAAACTACACAGATTTGGCCTATATTGAATTGCTTGCCTTCCAAAGGGAAAGGGTGGGGAGGGAGGGAGGTAAAGAAGTTGGAACTCAAAGTTTTAGGAACAACTGTTGAGTACTGTTCTTGCCACTAGGAAATAAGAAATACAGGTAAAGGGGTACAGAAAGTTATCTGGCCCTACAGTACAAAAGAGAAGATGGAGACAAGGGCAAAGAGGGATGATAGAAGAGAGAGCAGATTGGTCATAAGGGCAATTAGAATGCTTGGTGTTTGGGGGGGGGAGGAGACAAAAGGGGAGAAAATTTGAAACCCAAAATTTTGTTAAAATGAATGTTAAAAGTTAAATAAATAAATTAGTAAAAAAAAAAAAAGAACAGAACAAGGTTCTTTAGCAAAAGTTTTGGTAAAAATCTAGGTAAGCTTTCATGGTTATGGAAGACTGATAATAAAGTGACAGACTAATATGAAGAATAAGGCACGCATTTTTGGATGTGACCAATTTGAAAATTTGTTTTTCTTTACTACGCATATTTGTTATATTTTTTCCCTTCTTTTTCTTTAGTGGGAAGGAGGAGTGATGAAAAAATTAATACTTGATAGTTGAAATAATTAAATTTAAATTAAAAATTCAGAGAAAAAAACATAAGGAAGGCCACAAAGAAGCACCAACAAGCCAGACAGCTTTGAAATCTATAGGCTGAACTTTTTATTGATTCAAAAAGAAAAACAAGTTGTAAATAATAGAGATCCACAGTTTCATGCATAATCCTTTTTTTTCCTGTTCCATGGAAATGCCATTTTTGGTATCTGGTAAGTTCAGAATAAAAAATAAATTAAAAAATAAAATCTAATGTTAACTAGATCCACAAGGTTCCACTCATCTACTGGTTTAGTAATCCTATCAAAAAAGGAGGTGAAGTTAGTCTGGAATAGTGGTTCTTTCTGAAGTCATATTAGCAATTTGTCCTCACTGCTTGCCTTTCTTAATATTCTCTAAACATCTCTTTAATGATTTGTTCAGAATTTTTCCAGGAATTGAAATCAAACCAATTTTTTCTATAGTTCAGAGATTCTGTTCTCTTTCCTATTGGGAAAATCAAGAATTGTTCCCCTGTACAATGTAACATTACTGGCATTGCTTTGACAATCACATTTATAGGTTCTTTTCAGTACCTGAGGATGTAGTTCATTTGACTATTTAACTTGGATTTATCAAGGGAAAGTAGGCGTTCTCTAGCTATTTCCTTACTTATTTGGGATCAACTTTTGGTGGTCATTTTTGTCATGTTTCTAGTGCAAAAGATATTATTCTTGGCAAAGAATATGTAAATAAGATTTGGGAAGAAAAGAGGAGGGTGGGATTCCAGCTCACTCTCCTCTCCATCTGTACTTCTGCCTGGTTTCAACTCCCTAGCTGCCCCTATTCCAGTTTCCTAGACTCTCTCTTTTTCAGGCATACATTAGGTGGTTAATAAATGTTAATTTAATAGAATTGTGTACTATCTTCTTTTTGTTGGCAGTTATCATTATCCCATCCATTCCTGAGCAAAGGTCCTATCCCTTATTTGATCCTACTTTTTCTTCCAATATAACTTTACAAAGATATTTTCAGTTGCCCTTATCTTCCTTCACCAGTCTCTGGTCATTCTGAACTCCAGCATATCTGACATTTTTATAGGATTGTGCCACACTTCTATTCATCCTCTATTACCTGGTCTTGCCTCTCCTTTATTTCTCTTTTAAAACTGTTTTACTTACAAATGTTATTTTATATTAAGTTCCAAATTCTCTCCACTCCTCCACTTCCTCCCCCTACCTATTGGGAAGCCAAAAAAAAAAAAAAATACAACATCCATTACACATTTGTGTGTAGTGAATGTTGTATTTTTTTGCATTACCTGAGTTCTGAAAAGAAAAAAGAAAGGAAACAAGGAGAAAAAATTCTTCAATCTGTACTATGAGTCTGTAAGTCCTGTCTGGAGGATTCATTTGTCATCATGATTTCTTTGGAGTTGTGGTGGATCCTTGTAATACAAATGGTGAGTGGCAGGGGGGAAGAGTTAAAGTCCTTCCTTGCCCATTAATAGGCCTCAATATCTTTTCTTAATTTCCAATGAGGCTCTGATTCTCAAGGGTTGTGATGCCCTTTGGCTCTGAAAAGTGTATAAATACTCTGAGGTGAGATTTTAGTTCAGGGCTTACTCATTGGAAGTGTTCGTTTAGCCAGAGGAGACTCTGGGAAGCCACTAAAGAGCACCCTGTCTTTGAAAACCCAGATGTTGGTGCTTCTCTTTTTGGTAACTATGTAAGTATTGCTTATTGTCAGACAATTGGAAGTCCTGTGTGTTGGTCTTTATTTCTCTACTTGTATTTTCTTGGAAGTTTAGAGGGCTGACTTTTCCCCTGAACTAAGTAAATGATATTTGTACTTGATTAAAGTGATTGTTGACCCTTCAAAAGATGCTTTCCTTTTAGAAAAGCAGATCTAAGAACCTGTGCAGCAGGCCCTCCTGTATATGTTGAGGTGCTTGCTTTTACAATCATTGTGTTGGTCAGACAAGTCTTTCAAACTCACTTATCTTCATGATATTGCTGTTACTGTGTACATTCTTCTTCTGGTTCTGCTCACTTCACTATTCATCCATTCACATAAGTCTCCTCAGGTTATTTATTTTTTTTTCTGAAGCCATCTGCTTTATCATTTCTTTTAGCCCAATAATATTTCATCACATTCATATGCTGCAACTTTTATAACCATTCCCAAATCTTTGCCTTTTTTGTATACTTCTTTTAAAAAAAATCTAAATTGGTTAATGAATTCCTTGTAAATCCATATATATCTTTTCAGACAAATTTCTTTTTTCTTCCTCATTGGAATTGCTTCTCTTCAGGATTTTATTCTAGAGGTTCTCTCATTCCTCCTGAGATGACTTCTATAGAATTTTAGTTGTAGAGAACCTATCCTTCCTCTGAATCTTTTGAAAATGACTTTTCTTGAATTTGGGGTACATGTTATCTATGCACATATTTCTTCTCTATCACAAACTCTAGATGGAGTGGTTACTTCCTCTCAGAGGTCCCATCATTTCTGCTATAGCAACCATTTCCTCCCTTTATTATTTCTAGCTCCATACTACCTTTATATCCTCATTGCATATTACTCTTCATCCCACGTTCTTACTATCCAGTCAAAGGAGCAGCTAGGTGGTACAGTGTATAGAGCACTAGTGCAGAAGTCAGGAGGACCTGAGTTCAAATCTCACCTTGGACACTTGATACTCACTAGCTATGTGACTTTGGGCAAGTCACTTAACTCAGTTGCCTCATCCTGGGTCCAGTCATCCTGATGAATATCTGGTCAGGTGGCTCTGGAGGAGAAGTGAGGTTGGTGACCTGCACAGCCATCCCTCACTCAAAGTCAAGTGCAAGTCATGTCACCATTTCTCTGATGGTATGGTCTTTTTCGGCAATGAAGGACAAACACATCCAGTCAAAATAGCCTTCTCTGTTCCTCACACAGGGTCCCCCATCTCCCACTCCTATGCCTTCAAACTGGCTGCTCCCCATTCCAAGAATGTTTTCTATCTTCATCACTACTTTACAGAATCCCCCTTTTCATTATTTGGGGGTCATCCATTTAGGGATGATACCTGGACCTATGGGAGCAGATGATATCACAAAGGGAGAGAGTGTAGAGAGAGGAGAGAAGAGGGTCCAGGGAGACATTCATGTGAAGTGGATGGATATGTTCTTTCTGAGTCATGATGATAAGAATTACTGCAGGGATGAGCACACCTCTTCAACTACAATTATTAAGGACTTTGGTTATGTATGTATTCATTTTTATTCTAGGTATTTTTGTGGAATAGTTCCATAAAGGAAGAAGATTTGATTCTTGTCCTTCTTGGACTTACAATTCATCAGATTATTGGAGATGAGAGAAGACCCATGTCTAAAATGGTGGTCAGAAAATCTTGTGCTCTGGTCAATTCAGCAGTGGGTTTAGAAGGAACCAAGCTGAGCTATTACACAGATTGATATCACCATTCCTTCTAGCATTTAGCAACCTTTCCATCAAATACACAGCTGAAAGGGTTCCTGACACTTCTCATATAGTAGAAAGAAAAGCTTAATTCCCCATATTTATGAGGCTGTTGGACCCAAGCTCACACAAGGTGATGATCTCAGTTGAGGTTTCCTGGCTGAATATGTGGATCATCCTTCCTCAGCTAGGCTCCTGGACATCTTCATAGTGGTGCATAAAAAATGTGACATTAAGGATGAACAGCGAGCACCAGTTAAAAGTTATTTGATAGCAAACAGCAACAATCTGTCAGATCTCAGCCAGTTGTCTGGGGCTCACAGGGAGGTAACCCTTTCAGGATGGGGTAGTGGTGGTAGAGAGGTAGTAAGCTATGAGGCTGTCAAAAGTCTCACCTGCCTGAATGAACTCTGTTAGTTCTAGTGGCATTTGTTCTGTTATAACTTTCTGAGAGATGTTTCAGGTGTTGAAGGCTCCAACAGAGTCCACCTTATACAGATTGCTTCATTTGCCTGACTCAAAGATTCCAAAACTGAGAAAGATGATAATACTGTTCTCATGGGGTCGCCAGTCTTCTTTAAAACACAGAGAGAGATCGTCCTCTCTCAAGGCAAAGCAACTCAGAAAAATCTAAGATGCTTATTAAAAGGTTGCTCTTTGAAAAAAAGTAAAAGCCTCTTTTTGGCATAACTCAGCTTCCTGGTTGAGCAGCTGGGTAGCACAGTGGATAGAGTGCAGGGTTTGGAATCAGGAACTCATTTGTACGAGTCCAAATCTGGCCAGAAAAACTTACTAGCTATCTGATCCTGGGCCAAGTCACTTAATCTTGTTTGTGTCAGTTTCCTCATCTGTAAAATGACCTGGAAAAAGAAATGGCAAACCACTCCACTATCTCTGCCAAGAAAATCCCAAAATGGGGTCATGAAAATTTGGACACAACTGAACAACAACAACAACCTCCTGGTGGAGATCCTAGCTATTGTTTTGGATCTCAGAATGCCCTTTGGTTCACCATCTTTTTGTAATTCTAACTTACTTTGCTGATTATTCTACCTGTTCTGCCTTCCCTCTATATTCTTCCACTTATTCCTATCCAGGGGTGGAGCCAAAAAGGGGCTTAATCAAGGGTCATAGTCCAGAACTCTCCATGTTTCAGGCTGTGATATCAGGACAGACTGAGAGGCAGCATGAGAGCTTGAGAAGAGGCCACTAGATCTTTATTCAGAGCATCTGTGTTCAAATCTAACTTCTGTGACTTAGTACCAGTGTGTATCCTTGGCAAGTTACTTAATCTCTATAGGACTCAGTTCCCTCATTTGTAAAAGGAAGAGATTGGATTTTATGATTCTATTTCCACTTTAAATCTTAAAACCATTTACTCTGTCTCATTCCTGAGTAATGATAAAAATACAGTGTTCATCCTTCTTTGCCAAAGAAGACCAGGCCATCAGAGAAATAGTGACATGACTTGCGCTTGATGATATATGTATATATGCACAATGCTTTACAAACCATAAAATGCTACAATAATTATTAGCATAGTAAAATACTTAATAATGTCAATATAATATGTATTATAGCATATATTATATAAGTAATATTATAGTATAATGTGTTGTAATCTAAGATATATAGTAATATATTTAATATAGTATATATTAATGTAATATGCATTGTATTATTACTATATTAATAACTTATTACAACATTTATATAGCATTTTAAGGTTTGCAAAGCACTGTACATATGTTATGTCATTTGATAGGAGCTATGATACAGAATAAATGGTTTCTAGCCCTATATGCTAGGTCAGTAATTGTAGGAAGACATGGAGAGGCAACAGGACCAGTTATCAGAGCTCTGAGCAGATGAAAGGTAAAACATATCAAAGGACCAGAGGAAGAAGGTCTAAGCCTTGTAAGTGAAGGTTAGTAAAGTGATGGCTGCACTTGTTCCTTTTCAAGGCAGGTCTACTCTAAGCCTCTATCTATGGTGCATATTCTGCATAGGGACCATAGTGTCCTGTACCATGTAGAAACACAGTTTTTGTGTTTTTTTCTTTCATCCATTTAATCTTTAATTTTTATTGCCTTCTCTTTGGAACACTTGAGAAGGAACATAGACAGAACTACCAGATGGAAGTTTTTCTGCCAGAGGAATCAAGCCCAGAAATGTATTGAGGCTGAATCATTCAAACCTCCAGCCATAGAGATCCAAAATCAACCATGCAATGCCAATTCCTTGATTCTCATGTTCTTTGGCTCCTCAGATAGGAAGAAGTCCTTAAATGGGAAGCTCCAGTTTCCCATGTTCTTTTGGTTCCAGTAGTAATGATTCCTTATTCTTGGACTGTCGCCTTTTTTTCCAGTGATGTTGTATCTCCAACTCCAGGTTTAATGGTTTAATCAAGGTTTAATGTCAATTCAGGATATTGGTTACCCAAGTTGGTTTGTGTTCATACAAATAGATGCATTTTTAATTAGATACAGTGATCAGGTTTATGTTGTTTTGAGACCATTTGAACTTCTACCTGTCCCTCTTTTTTTTGAGTGAGAGTGTTGAGGTATAGAGTGCTCTGAATCCCAAAATACCGACACTCTGGGTCCTGCCCAAATGAATTCGATTCAAGCCTTCTTTCAGCCAAAGAGAAACAAAGTTTATTAAAGATCTATCATACTGGCCAAACTCTTAAGAAATCTCACCACTGGCTAGAGTCTTAGGGAATCTGAGTATCTTCATGGAAATGGGATGGATCTTATTTACAGAAAGATTATAGGAAGGATAGAAGTTTGGCCACCCCAAACTGGGGTGACTAGAGGAGGAGTTTAGGGAGGGTCTTGACGGGAGTAGCGAGCAGCTGAGGCAACTAGAGGTCAGACACTAGGAACCCAGAAAATGGGATTTTAATGAGATCAAGGGTGGGAAGTAGACAGAGGCAATCCAGAGGTAACAGACAATAGAGGGCTAGGCTAGTTTAAGGATAACAGATTTGGAAATGAAAAGTCAGATCAAATGGGAAGATTCAAGGAGAGTATAAGGTGGGGTTTTCCAGGGTCTACTGGACAAAGGGCACTAAAATTCTTTAACAGTAAGAGGTAGTCTTGGCTTGGGCCTGTACCCTGTTAAGAGTTGAGCAGTAAACAGCTCTCAGCCATGTCTAGCTAGCATCTCCAACATGTAAAACAGCTATGTTAGTACAGTAAGTGTCTAAGACCCCATCTTGATGCTGTCCCCACCAGTAAGATCCTCTCTTGTCTACCCTTTTTGCCTGTTGTGGTAAGGAATCCTGGCAACTGTCTTTATTGAATTCCTAGTTCTTAAATCACTCTTGCCTTGACCTGGGCTCAGATTTTCCAACAGTTTCACTCTATTCTAATTAATTAGGTATAATACTCAGGCACTATATCTCTGCTAAATTCAGAAGTACTTAAAACTAAATACTAAGTTTATAGCTAAATACTAGCCTGATCTTGTCTACCCTCTGCCCTAAGGCTCACCCACACTAAACCAGTACCAAGCATACTGTAGTTTGGATGAAGTTAATTTATTCATTTAATTAATTTATAATACAAGTATTGAGTACTGTTATGTACTGCATAGTGAAGAATATAAATAAGTTAAGGCCCCTTGCCTGTAAGGAGCTTATCTCTTGTTCAGTCACTTTTCAGTCATGTCCAGCTCTTCATGTCTCCATTTGGAATTTTCTTGGTAAAGATACTGGAGTGCTTTGCTATTTCCTTCTTCAACTCATTTTACAGGTGAAAAAACTTAGGGAAACAAGGTTAAGTAACTTCCCCAGGGTCACATAGCTTCTCAATGTCTGAGGATGATGGATTTGAACTCAAAATGATGAGTCTTCCTGACTCCAGGCACAGCACTCTATCCACTGCACCACCTAGATGACCCAGATGGTCATCTATTAATTGTGAATTGTAATAATTTAGCTGCTGACCCTTTGATTCTATATTAAGAATAATAAGATCATAGGACCATAGATTTGAAGCCAGAAGGCCATCCAGTCCTTAGACCTTGTTTTACAGGTGAGAAAATTGAGACCTGAGGAAGCCAAGTAACTTAATCAAGGTCAAACAGGTATCAAGTGTCAGAGGAGGGATTTAAACCCGCTTTCTTTAAGTCTTAAACCTTCTCCATTTCCTAGGTTTTATATTTACTTATCTCTGTATATTTCATACCTCCCTGGCCCACCAGTCAAATTTAAGCCTCTTGAAGGCAGAGACAACTTTCATTTTCTACCTTTGTATATCCAGTCCCTAACATGGTGCCTGTCACATAGTAAAGACTTAATAAATGCTCATAGAATGCATGAATGAATGAAGGTTTTCCACGTTGAAATAAAATGAAGATTTGGGCAATTCTGAAGGGCCACTCAGTTCTTTCCTCTAGGTAGTGTTTTTTTGCATGATTGATACACACACACATACATACATACATACATATACACACATATATGTTTATACATACATATATACACATACATATATGAATATATGTATATGTATGTGTATCTGTACACACACACATACATATAATTACTTCAAATCTCTTTTCTTTGATTGCATAGATTTGTGAAGCTTGCCCTTCACCAGAATCAGTTTTTGGGAAAAAGACAAAGATAAGAAAAGACTCTTTGGTTTTCTAGGTGCTAGGGTACCTATTTTCGAGGCCAAATGGATGCAAACAGAAGCTATGGCAGTAACCAGGGGCCTAGAATAGAGGAAGGTTTTATAAAGATGCCTATAAAGTCATCCCATCAATTTTAAATTTTAGATTTAAAACAGGATTTATTTATAGAAGATTTAACCATCTGCAACCAAACTGAATTACTAAACCCATTATTCACATAATAATGCTAGTTATTATTAGCTACTTGTGCTATTTTACTATATGGTTGAATTTTCCTTTCAGGGTGAATAGACCTGGTAACAATTTTATTTTCCATTTAACATTACAATAATTAAAAACAAAATGTTTATTGTAGGAATGCAGCAAAAATGAAGTTTCACTCTAAAAGAGGAATTATTTTTTTCTCTTTTGAATGTTTGGAAAGGCAACCTCTTTAAAACTGAAGGAGCTGGAACTAATTCTCATTTCACTGGTAAGCAGGACCACAGAAATGCTTTGAATTCTCCAACAGAGGCAGAGCTAGGGCTTCTGGGACGGCCTCGAGGAATCATCTTATTTTCGTGCCTGTTCAGTAGACTCACCTACTTAATTGGACCAGTGTGGACAGCCAGAAGTGAGCTCATCTGTAGTCTGAGTAGATGGCTGTTTCTTTTCTATGACTTATGATTTGAAGCATATTAATAAAGCACTAGCCTTGCAATCAGAAGGATTTTAAGTTCACCATTTGGCCCACATTAATTTTGTGATGGTGGATCAATCTTTTAACCTTTCATTGAAATGAAATAGCTTTCCTTTTCTTTTTCAGATTAATTTAAAAAATATGAACAAATATTTATTTTTTTTCCTACTTCTCCCTCTCCCTCATTCCAACTGGGGAAAAAAGGGGGAAACAAACTTTCATAACAAAAGCCCAGGCAATATACTAAGACTATAAATTCCAAGAGGACTCTTCAGTCTCTATGATAGAAGCAGTTTCCATGACAGGAGTACCTCATTCTGATAAAATCACAGCTCTGGATCTTCCTAAGTAATTGTTAGACTCTATATATTGTTTTAAGGTTTATGTATAGTAGCTCACTTGATCCTTGCAATGACCATATGAAATAGGTGCTTTATCCCCATTTCACAAATGCAGAAACTTGGGCTGAGAGAGGTTGTGAATTATCTAGGATCATAGAGCTACTAAATGTGTGAAGCAGGATTTGAACTCGTTTTTTTCCGATTTCATGTCCAACACTTTATCCCCTGTATCACCTAGTTGCCTCTAAATAAAGCAAGTACCCTTAACTTGTTACTGCCCATTCCTTACTGATTTTGCTGTAGGCACTCACAGGAGTGGTGAATCTGCAGCCTCAAGACGATATGTCATCCTCTAGGTCCTCAAGTGTGGCCCTCTGACTGAATCCAAACTTCACAGAACAAATCCCCTTAATAAAAGGATTAGCTCTGTAAAACTTGAACTCAGTCAAAAAGCCATACCCAAGAACCTAAAAGGCCACATGTGTCCTCAAGGATGCAGATTCCCCACTCCTGTATAATGTCTACAATTCTTATATAATTCTGTCCATTATGGGCAACAATTAATCAAGAATTAATTAATGAGATAGTTAATATGCTAAACATTTACCAAACATTAGCATATTAGCTCAAAGAAGTTTTCAAAATTAAAATTTTATTGGTATCTCTTTTTACATCACTTACATTTTCTACTGTGTTCCTCCTTTGCTCTTCTCCAAGAGACCCATCTTCAATACCAAAGAATAGAAAGCAAAAAAAAAAAAAAAAAAAGTCCAACAAAATCATTCATCATTTAGAGAAAAAATGACTTTAAAAGAAGCCTGGGACAGGTGACATAGTGGATAGAGTACAGAGCCTGGAGTCAGGAAGACTCCTCTTCATGAGCTCAAATCTGGCATCATATACTTACTAGCTGTGTGATCCTGGGCAAGTCATTTAACCCTGTTTGCTTCAATTTCCTCATCTATAAAATGAGCTGGAGAAGAAAATTGCAAATCACTCCAGTGTCCCTGCCAAAAAAACCCCAAATAGGATCACAATGAGTCAGACATGACATCGATACTGACAACCACAAAAAAGGAAGCCTCTGGCTCAGTGGATAGAATGCTAGACCTGGAGTCAGGAAGATTGAGTTCCAATTTGGTCTCAGATACTTACTAGCTGTGTTACCCTTCAGTCACTTAACCCCTGTTTACCTCACTTTCCTCAACTATAAAATGGAGATGATAATAGCACCCACCTCCCAGAGTTGTGTGAGGATCAAATAAGAGATTTGTAAAAAATTCTTAGCACAGTGGTTGGTACATAGGTGCTGTATAAATATTTATTCACTTACCCTTATTCTTTAAATGTAATATATTCCACATCGGTCATTTCCCAGATGCTTTCTCGTATCTCTTCTATGGGGCTAAGCTTGGTCATTATAATTTGATTGAATTCACTTTCAATTCTTTTTGCTATTTTCATTAACATTTTTGTCATAATCTTCCTATGCTTCTCTGTATCAATTTTTCTTTCTTCTTTATAGTACAATAATATTCAATTAGGGAAGCTAAGTGGCACAATGGATAGAATGATAGAAGATGAGTCTATCTTCCTGAGTTGAAGTCGACCTCAGAAACTTACTTGCCATGTGACCTTGAGGAAATTACTTAACACTGTTTGCCACGGCTATTCATGTGAGCTGGAGGAGGAAATAGCAAACCACTCCAGGATAGTTGCCAAGAAAACCCTCAACGGGGTCATGAAAAGTAGGACATGAGTGAATGACTGAACTTATAGTCAATTCCAATGACACATCATGACTTGCAATTTCCCAGTTGATGAGCATGTAATCTGTTTCTCATTTCTTTGCTGCTATAAATATATCGGCACACTTCAGTTTCCTTATCTGCAAAATGGGGATAATAGTAACATCTACTTCACAAGGTTGTGAGGATCAAATGAGCTAACGTTATTTTGTCATTGACCTCTTTATGTGTGTTACTAGCAGTGGCATCTTTGGATCAAAGGGTGTGAAACCTAAGCTACTTTCTAGAATGGCAGGACCAATTCACAGCCTCATCAATAATTCGTTAGCGTGCCCATTGGAGGTAGCTCCATCACTGCTCTGATATCGATTACTTTTGTTTTGTCATCTTTGTCAATTTTTATGCTATTGTATTATTGCTATTTTTATTACACTTCATTGCTTTGGGTACCCCGTCTACCAACATGTTTCTCAGTTTCTCTGTGACTTTGTAGTTCATGTTTGAGAATTGCTGTAACTATACCCAACTTGGTAATGAAGATCTCAGACATAAGCTGGGCCTTGAATAACAAATATGCAATTTATTACTTAGTGTACACTTACAGCTTTTTTAGATTGGCAGAACTTGCTAGAGCTTGTGCTCTGTTGGCATAAACTTTGAGAACCAAGATCCCCTCTATGCCTCAATTAGGCACCAGGCAAGACTTGAAGGGTATATGACCTCTAGGCTACCTGCCGTTTATTCTGTTTCTATCTTGCATGTACTAATTATGCATGTGTTATCTCCATAAGTACCTTGAGGACAGGGACTTCCTATAGGAGGTGTCCCTTGAAGGAAACCAAGGTTTTGGACAAGTAGAAGTAAGTTGGAAATGCATTCTAGGCAGGAGGAATACCGGTGTAAAGGCATCATGGAAGGAAATAGAATGTTATATCTGGAAGAGTAAGAAAGCTAGTTTAGTTAGACAATAGAGTGTAGGGAGAGAAGCAATATAAAATAAAGCTGGAGAAATAGGAGAGATGAGATTGTAAAGGGCTTTAAAGGGTAAATAAAGGAACTTATATTTGATCCTAGAGATATTTATTAAGAAGAGTGACCTGGACATATTTGAATTTAGAGAAAATCACTCTGACAGAATCTTTCATTTAGAGATGGAAGAAGGATGAGAAAGGCCATCTGGTCCAAACTTCCATCCCACAAAAGAGTAATCTGATGCCTGAGCTGATTAAATTATTTACCCAAAGTCATTTGAACTCATAAATGTTGAAGCCAGAATCTAATAATAATTGACATTGATAATGGTGCTTTAAAGTTTGCAAAACATTTTACAAACGAGCCTCATAAGAATCCTGGTGAGGTGACAGTTCCAAAGGACTTATGATGGAAAATCAGAGACAGAACTGAAAAACTTGGAGTGCATATTGAAGCATTTTTTCCATTTTCTTTTTTTTTTCAACATGGAAATATGTTTTGCATGATTTCACATGAATAATGGGTATCATATTATTTATTTTCTCAATGGGTAGAGGAAGGGTTGGAGGTAGGGAAAGAATTTGGAACTGAAAATTTTAAAAATGAATGCTAAAACTTTCTTTAAATCAGTGAACCTTATTGGGGTGGGTATTATAGGCATTACTGTCACAATTTCACAGATGAGAAAAAGGAGGATCAAAGGTTAGCTAGTGAATGGTGCTGTATCTCCAGGCCCACGAGAACTAAATGTTTAATTTTCAGTTTGAGCATTCCCATTTTGGAAATCAGTCAATGGCTACAAATCAGGGCTCGATTTATTGTTTTATTGATTGTTGAGACTTAAAAAGTGTTAATAATTCAAATTTAAACTGACAAGCGTGTGTGCATACTTTCTTCACTGAGCGTTAAACATTTACCTAGCATACCTCAGACTTGAATGTAAGTCTTACTCATAGAGTCCAGCCTTCTATTCACTAAGACAAGTTTCTCCCTGGTCCTTTAATTGCACAGTGGGTGGTAGTTGTTTTTTTTCTTTTCCCTTCCATTTCATTTCTATGCACTTTAAATGCCAAACCCTCTTCCTTTCCCTTGTGAGCATCTCAGTAAGCATCGAGGGACTGTAAGCTGACCAGGTGGTAGAAATAATATGAAAATGCCCAGGAAGGTCTCCTGGGGCGGGGGGCAGGGTGGTAGGGTGGGGGGGGGGGGGTGCTGTCTCAGGAGAGGCAAGATTTGTTTCCATATCAGTCTAAATGGGAAAAAAATTAGCCTGAACTGGAGGAAATCATCATTACCAATGCTCTGAAAAAGGAAAGTAGAATTCTCAAAATGTTTGTGCCCATATTTAATGTAGTGCTTTGAAACACTCTCTCATAACCTGTCAAGCATGATTTTGAAACATGCTCTCATGAAGGTGACTCTGAGCTGCTTTTCTATGCGGTCTGTTCTATTATAGATATAATGACAGCCAGCACAGATTTGTACCTCGCTATTATTTATTTATGGGGCTGCAGTACTCACTAAACGGAAACTACAGTCACTGGTAATGGTAAAATCTTTCACTCCTATCTTAAGTAAGAAGAATATTTGAGATAGGATGGTAATTATTCTCTTCTTATTAAGAATTCTGCTTGCCAATTAAGGCTGAAGCAAAAGAAAAAACTGGAGTTACTTTGATACTGGGATACCTGTTAAGCTCTAAAATTCATGAGCTGTGTGCCCTCAGACAAATCTCCTTACCTCTCTGGGCTTCCTTTTCTTTAACTGTAAAATGAGGGGGAAGAGGAAGGTTTGCTAGATCTCAGAAATCTCTTCTAGCTTCAATTCCTTATTACAAATAAATATGTTTTGGACATCATATACAGAGAGGTGGGGAAGCGCGTAGAGTGCTATGGACTTAGGAATACTTGAGTTCGGTAACAGCTGTGTTGTTGGGAGGATCTAATAATATGTAAAGTGCTTTGTGAACCTTAAAAAGTTACATTTGTTGTTGTTCTTTAGTCATGTCTGAATCTTTGTGACCCCATTTGGAATTTTCTTGGCAATGATACTGGAGTGGTTTGCCATTTCCTTCTCCAGCTTATTTTACAGATGAGGAAACTGAGGTAAAAGGGTTAAGTGACTTGCCCAGGGTCACATAGCTAATAAATGTCTGAGATCACATTTGAACTCAGATCTTAATTTCAGACCTGGCACTCTATCCACTGCATCACCTAACTAACCTATAGTGTTATGTTTATAATGTCTAAAGTTCTAATTCTGACCCAGACGCTCAAGCAGTTGTTGTTTGTAGAAGACCAATGACATCAGGAGGCTGATGTCTTGATTCACAATGAATTGGATTTAAGTGAGCACTCTCTCCTCCAGTCATTTGAGTCCAGTGGCAAGACATAGGTCAGTATGACTGGTGATGGCCCTAGATGCAATGGGAGATTTTGGCTTTTTTAAGCTAATGGTCTTCCCGAGGTCTCAAATTGTTTGAGGCAACTTCCATTTAGTGATTAAAGCCTAGGTAAGAATTGAAGCAAAAGATAGCCTAGTTTGTCTACTCAAAACTATCAATCAAGGATGGGAAGATTTTCAGAGTTTATGACCAGAAGAGAAGCAATTGCTATTTATACTCACTCTGAGCCACCAAAACCCCCAAAATGAGCAAGTGAGGCTTGGGCTGGGACCTATTTTTGACCAGTCAGTGAAAGCCAGAGTTATTTGGGTTTGAGGGCATAGTCAAGTTAGCTCCATTTGAATCATAATGGGATTTAATAGAGTCTGGTTTTCCAGAGCTACATTCCAGGAAATCATAAATGAAAACTACAAAACAAAAGAATTAATTGTCCCAGTGTATTTTAAAAAAAAACCACACACACACACACACCACAATGATAGAATAAATAAGGAAGAAAAAAAGACTAGCCCCCAAACCCCAAGATTCCTTGTAAAGTATAAATGATCAAAATTTGGACAGACTACCCACATGTAAGGGTGTGACTCCCCACTTGGACAGAGGGAGAAGAGAAGTGGGGCAGAGGAGAGAGGAGGATGAGATGCTCAAGCAATAGTTTATGGATCCACATTGCTAGAGCTGGAAGGGACCTCTCCAGGGACCACTAACACTCTCATTTTACAGATGAGGAAACTGAGGACCAGCTAATCTAAGTGATTTGCCAAGATCACACAGGTAATGTCAGAGGTAGGATATTAATCAGAGTCCTCTGACTCAAAAATCAGTTTACTCTCCAAACCACAAAGTTACAGGAAAAGAAAATACATGGTCTGTCAGAAAGGATAATATGTGAATTTGTTATTTTTGTAGATTTTAAATATAGAGACTATTCTATATATATATATATATATATATATAGATATATCTTTTAATAGGCTGTGAGCTTGACTGATTAAAGGGAGGTCAGTTCTAACTTGAGTGCTTGACATTTCAGGGTTGTCTCTTTATATGTTCATTAATTTGTCCTGCGCTAACTTTCAAAGTAGTTGAGAGATGGAGATAGAATATCATGTATCAGGAAGAGCAAAAAGTTCAGTTTGGTTAGATAGTAGAATACAGGAATACAGCTATGCCAAGGATTCTTGAAGCAGTAGGGAGAGTTTATTGGAGTTTATTGAGAAAGAGATGGACATGGTCAGACTTGCTAATTCTTACTGTGTTACAGCTGCTTGCTTAAAGGTATCAAGAAAAACTGCAAATCAAGTGTTATCATTATCAGCCATCTTAAAACAAAAAAAAATAAAAGTTTTCATATAGGTATAATCTTTTTTTTGACAGATTTCAATGAAATTCTATCTGTATATAGAGGTTATAGAGACATATCTGCAGAGTGAAGACTACATAAATTTGTGTATAAGTACAAACTGAGTGAACGCTACTTATTACCCATAATTCGTGCTTCAATACTTCAGATCCCTGTGGCTTCATTGACATAGGAACTCTTTTCACTGATAATGATGATGCTAGCTCCTCCATGGCTTGGTAGATGATCTTCATGAATTGCTGTGGTTAAAAAATTCATCTCCCTGTGGAGAGCCTTCTGGTGGTGAGCCGCTCTGATCCCTGAACATGAGAGAAATAATTAATACTATAATACAATTATACTATTATACAATTACTAACATGGGAGGCATCCATTTATGTTTTTGCATTTCTATTTCCTCATTTAATTAACCAGGTCAAAGCAGCCTCTGAAGGAGAGGGCTGATGATGGGATTAGGTTCAGTCTTGGGCAGGACCTCATCCACCTGGGAAAGCTTCCTTTTGATTAAAGACTAAAGACCATTTTATCTAGGTGGAATTCTTACCATAACCCTACCATTGTTCTATTCAGGTAAGACTGAATAGATCCTTTTGTCTAGGTTGCCCAACCTGGGGGTGATCTGGGTAGAGATAAGTCTCTTGTCCAAGAGTGACATGATCGAAGTTGTGTCTCCCAGCCCCTCATTAGAATAAACTCACCTTTCATAATATTTATTTTCTCATTAATTGCTAACCAATCAGAATTGATTTCCATCTGTTGGGAATACCTACTCTTCCAAAGGTCTTTAAACTCTTAGCAGCCCCCAATGTTCATCTTTGGCTTCCAAGAGTGCCACTGACCTTATTTTATTAATTATTTGCTAGCCATAATTAATAAATTGATTATTAATTACCCAGAAATCATGTCTCTTGGACTTTTCATTTGTCACAGACAATTGTCATGCATAATGTTGTCAGTCCCATACTTGAAGCCTTTAGTAGAATGTGCTAGAGCTTGTACTAGACTGGGATAGCTTTCAAGAATTCAGGATAATCTCGCTGGAGAGTACATTTGATATAGATTAGATATAGATATGGATTACATTTATATATAGGTTTAGGTATTGATGCAAATGTAAATGTAGACAGACATAAGATATGAATATAGATGGAGATTTAGATGGAGCTGGATATATATATGTATTATGCTATATTATATCTATATTGATATACATAGAATTTATATATTATATTGAGTATAGATATAGAATATAACATATCATACATATGCAATAAATACAGCATTCTACGGTAAAGTCCTTTTGTAATGTTCCTCTGTATACAAATGTGTTTGTTGTTGTTCAGTTATTTAGTCATATCTGTCTGTTTGTGACCCAGAGCACACCCGGATCTTATATCCTCCACTATCTCTTGAAGTCTGTCTAAGTTCATGTTCTATCTATCTCATTCTATTTTTCTTTGCTTTCAGTCTTTCCCAACATCAGGGTCTTTTCCAAGGAGTCTCATCTCATTATACAGCCACATTATTGACCTTCCAGTGAAAGACGTGTATTAATTTCTTTAACTGTTGACTGGTTTGATCTCCTTGCTGTCCAAGGGACTCTCACAAATCTTTTCCAGCACCACAATTTGAAAGCTTTGATTCTGTAGCACTCAGGTTTTTTTTAGAGTCCAACTCTCACACCCATACATTGCTACTGGAAAAAAACCGTTGCTTTGAGTATACAGACCTTTGTTGGCAAAGTGTTGTCTTTGTTTTTTAATATGCTCTTTGCATTTGCCATTGCTTTGTTTGAAGGAGCAAATGTCTTTTAATTTCATGGCTATAGTCACCATCTGCTGTGAACTTTGAGCCCAACAATATAAAATCTGACACTGCTTCCATTTCTGCTCCTTCTATTTTCTAGGAAGTGATGGGATCAGTTGCCAAGATCTTACTTTTCTTGAAGTTGAGTTTCAAGCCAGGTTTTACACTTTCCTCTTTCACCCTCATTGTGGTTTCTTAATTATTCTTTACTTTCTGACATCAGAGTGGTATCATCTGCATTTCTGAGATTGTTGATCTTTCTCCTGGCAACATTAATTCCAGCTTTTGATTCAACTAGTCTCATATTTTGCATGATGTATTCTACATATAAGTTAAACAAATAATGTGACAATATACAGCCTTGTGATACTCCTTTCCCAATCTTAAACCAATCAGTTGTTAAACCAAACAGTTTAGTTCTAGCTGTTGCTTCTTGGCTCACATACAGTTTCCTTAGGAGAAAAGTAACATAATCTGGTACTCCCATCTCTTTGAGAACTTGCTCTGTTTTGTTGAGATCCACACAGTCAAAGGTTTTAGTGTAGTCCATGAAGCAGATGTAGATGTTTGGTTTTTTTTCAGGACAGAAACTCCTTTTCTTTCTCCATAATCCAGTGAATGTAGGTAATTTGGTTTCTAGTTTCTCTGCCTCTTCAGAAATCAGCCTGCTCTTCTGGTAGTTTTTGTTTTACATGTTGCTGAAGCCTAGCTTGTAGAATTTAAGATTAACTTTTCTGGTGTATAAAATGTGCAACTATTTGGTACCTTGAACATTCTTTGGCATCGCCTCTCTTTAGGATTGGGACATAAACTGGTCTTTTCCAATCCAGTGGTCACTGATGAGTTTTCCAAATTTATTGACCTATTGGGTGAAGTACTTTAACATCATCATCTTTAGGATTTTAAAAACCTCAGCTGGAATTCCATCATCTCCACAAGCCATATTGATACCAATGCTTTTTAATCCCACTTGACTTCATCCTCCATTTGTATATGCGTACCCACAAATATACATGTATTTGTATTTATAGAAATTTATATATGTGTATTTACCTAACACACACACATATACACATGCACATATACCTACATGTTTATATATATTGTATTCTCCAACAAAGTCTTTCTCTGATGTCTTCTTGAGACATGGATGTAATCTTCTGTTCCCTAGGCCATGTCAATAAGGTGCAATCAAGCATATGCTATGAAGAAAGACAGGCCTTGAGTGAGAAGGAAAAAATGGCAATAGTGTTGTATTATAGAATATATGCACACATACATCTCTATCTCTACTTCTATTTATATATCTATATAAAATAACAAAATAATAATTGCTAATGTTTATGTAACATTTATGTTACTATGTGCTGAGCACTGTGCTAAGTACTTTAGGATGATTATATCTATATATCCATCTATATCTATGTCTATATATATTTTTGTCTACATCTATCTATGTCTCTATTTCTGTCTCTATCATCTTTGTATTTATCTGGATATACACATATTGGTTATGACACCCTAGACAAATAATAACAACTATACTAATAATTATATTTACAATAATATATTATAATAACTGTAATAATAATGACAGCAGCTAACATTTATATAGCACTTATTATGTTCCAGGCACCTCTTTTGACTTGACCTTTCAGAGACCCAGGTAATTCTCGAAGACTTACCTAAGAATCCCTTTCACTAATTCATACAAATGAAATCCCAGGTTCACAGATTATCTATCTATCTATCTATCTATCTATCTATCTATCTATCTATCTATCTATCTATCTATCTATCATCTATCTATCTATCTATCATCTATCTATCTATCTATCTATCTATCTATCTATCTATCTATCTATCTATCTTCCTATGTGTATATATTTGGATTGGACCTATTCTTTCATTAACGTAGAGAATTTTCAAATAAGGAAATTCCCCTTCCAAAGCAGATCAACAATTTAGTCTTAGAGAACTCCTTGGGGGCTCTGAGGTATTGTGACTTGCCCATGTCAGATAGTTGATAAGTGTCAAGAATGAGACTAGAACTCAGATCTTCTGGTTCTAAGGCTGCTTCTCTGTGATGCCAAGTTGCCTCTTATCAATAGTATATGTGAAAAGATACAGGTTGCCACTTATTCAGAATGTTTGGGGAATCTGTGACCTAGATTGCACCCAGGCAACTAGGTGACACAGTGGATAGAGCTCCAGACCTGGAGTAAGGAAGACATGAATTCAAATCTGCCTCAGACACCGACTGACTGTGTGACCCTGGTCAAATCATTTCACCTCTGTCTGCCTCAGTTTCCACTTCTGTAAGGTGAAGATAATAATGGTATCTGCTTCGTAGGGCTGTTGTGAGGATTGAATGAGATAATTATAAAGTGCTTAGCACAGTGCTTGGCACATAGTAAATATAATAAAAATGCTAACTATTACTATAATTAAGCATTTCATTACAGTCACTTAAAAGTTACCATATATGCCATTCATGGCTTCCTAAGTTTTAAAGACTTTTAATACGATAACATATGTTTCATACTGAAATTACTGATCATTTGATCTTTCTTTGATAACCTGAAAGTGTCTTGTAGAGCATCAAAAAACCAGCACTATGGTCATAAATTTTCATGGTACAAGTGGAAGGAATGCCAAGTTTGAATTGTGGCTCAACCATTGACTACTCATGTAATACTGGGGAAGTCACAATTTCTCCAGTTCTCAGTTTCCTCATTTGAAAAATGAAGAGGTTGGATAAGATGATTTCTCAGCAAAGGAATGTATGCAAAGTGAATACTAGACCTGAAATTTTCTTAGTGTATGTACAGTGTATGTCTAAGTACACCTTAATGTCTCAAATAAAAATTTTAAGATTGTATTCTAAATCATCAGTTGCAATTTCAAAAATGATTGTTTTATTTTCTTTGTGTGAATAAAAATCTTGTCCTTTAAATCAAGTATTTAGAGATAGTTTTTTAAGAAAAGGAAAATTCAGATTATCTAAATTCAATGCTCTGTCCCTGTCATTGCCTCTAAGTTCTTATACGGCTCTAAGCTCTGAACTCTTTATAAAACATTTAAAAAAATAGTGTTATTTGAGCTTTTTGGTGGTTTGCATTTTGGATAAATGGGAATGTATGATACATACAAGGGAACTCAAAACAAACATTTATTCTCACTTAGTTCTATTGAAGTGAGGGTCTGTTACTCGATTTTTATGTACTTTTCCTGTCTTTTTGTGTTGTCATGTTGTTTGCTGAGTTCGCCTGCTGATATAATTGGCTAGACTGTCTCTGTTGAGGTTACATGGTCCAGTAGCACTTGTACTAAATGTTCAGAAACACTCCCTTCTGGGCTCCCTTCTCTTCAGAGGATAAACAGATCCAAACTTTAGCTGTTGTCCTGAGACCTAGAAATTTTATCATGATGTTTCTAGTCTGTAATGGGGTAGTGTTGGAATTCATGATATTATTGTTTCATGGTAGCAAATTCTGCTTTGTGTCTCTCCTTACCCCACTTCTGCCTTCCCTCTGGAGCTGCAGCTGAGTCCTTCCCTCTGCCAGGAGAGAGGGGTGGAGACTTGTCCTGGGGTAGAACTATCACCTCCCCAGCCCTCTTGCCTCTTCGCAATTCCTTTCTAAGGCCTGGTTGCTTCCAGCCTGAGCTGCCTGTTTGGTATTCTTGACAGGTCTGTTTACAGGATTTTTCCACACAGAGAGAAGGTTTGAGGGGCAGTTTTATGCAGCATTTATTTCCTTGCTGTGTGGGAGTAATCCTCAGTGGATATATGTTGTGGAAGTAAATTTATACTTTGCTTTCACAGCAAGGATAGAAGTGTATTTCCTGAACTGAATTGTCTTTCTCTTCCCATTTTTTTAAAAGCTCATTTTTTCCCTAGGGATAAAGAGGAGGGAGAGAGAAAAAGAGGGAGAGGGAGAGGGAGAGAGAGGGAGGGAGGGAGGGAGGGAGAAGGAGAGAGAGAGATGGGAAAAGAGAGAGAGAAAGAGAAAGAAACATTTCAACCAACTCAGTGTTTAGCTTTTGATCTCTGATTCTTAAAACTAAATAAATCTTAAAATGTAATAGCATTTGGGAAACATGGAGTTGTTGTATTAGTGTCAGAAACCTGAGGAGATATGGCACATCCTTCTCAATTTCTCAAGGATCAGCACTGAATGGTACTAGAGACTTAAAAACCACTGGACCCAATTAAAAGCAAGCTGAGGCAAAAGAGAAACTCCAAGCCAATTTCTCCAGCTTTATGTGACCTTGAATTTCCATAATCAGGTGGGAGCCTCTGAAACTGTGGATATTATCTCTTCAGATATCATTATTCCATCTCTGTAATAGTGTTCTCAGGGAAATGGAAAAATGGATTACTTGTCTTAAAAGGAAAGATTTTTCCAAAATGATACTGTCTACGGCACGGGCACTTCTAGCTCTAAAAACCCTATAATTGGATGATTGTGTGTTCATAGGTTAGGCTTCTGGAATGTGATCATCAATTGGACATATGTTATATTTTATATATTACATATGTAATATGTATAAAATAACATGTCTAATTGATCATATATTGTGTGTATGTATGTATATATGTGTGTATGTGTGTGTAATGTATATAGAAACATATATGATATACCAATCTGATCCCAGTATTTTGGGGACTTCAGGGGAGGTTAGAAGGGGAGTAGGGAATGTCTTAGAGAAGAATTATACCAGCCATTTAATATTGAAAACAATAGTCCTTTAGTTTTAATTTATGCAAGGAAGGTAACTTAACTTGAGACACTCTGTGGGTGCAGAGAAAGGGAGACAAGAAGAACCAGAGAGATACCAGAGCTCTCAAACAAGAGCAGCAGTCAATATTTACAAAATTAGGGCTACAACTGACATCTCCCAAGTGGGACGGGAAAAGACCCAGAACAGCAAGACTGAGGGAGACTGAGAGGGATGATATATCAGCCCACAGTGTTGAGATCAGTACTTTTCTCTCCTGCTATCTATGAGAGTCCATTGTTTTGGGCTTATGCTGAGTAAGAGCCTACACACTATGGCATACCCAGATTGGAGTGGTGAATTAGAACTAATCTAGAGTCATCTATCTCAATGATTACTGTGAATGGCCTATCTGAAGAGAAACTGTGATTAGCAATAAACCTGGGTCACAATGCTTCAGGACAATCTACTGGGAAATAAAAGGAACTCTAGCACAGTGAAGTTGATGTTTCCAGTAAACACCTTCCAGGGACTAGAATGAACTGCCTCAAAAATTTGGGGTGGAGAGAGGTGTCTTTTTCAGGGGAGGTGCATTGCTTGATGCTTGAGCACTCTCGAGCTATTAATATTAGGTGAGGCATAAAACAAGGAGATATATATTCACTAAAGGTATTGAAAAAAGTCATGCAATTGGTCCAAGTTAGAGTCCAAGCTGAAGAGGGATCCTCTATAGATGGTGAGGTCTTCCAGATACTTCCACATACTGTGGATGAAATTGTACCTGGAACAATGCAAAACTTGAAATCTCAAAGGAGTTTGGTTCACACTAAAAAAATCAAGTGGATAAATAATGCCTGTTTTCTAGACTACACACATACACACACACATATATCTCCCTCTCTATATACATATATATAGTATATATAGAGAGGTATATACACATATATAAGTATATATAGAGGTATATAGAGCATACATATATTACTAATATAGACATATATAGGCACATATATACTAATATATGTATAAGTATATATATAGAGGTATGTATATAGATATATATACTCATTTACATATAAGTATATATAGTATATATATAGAGTATATATACTTATATAGGTATATATAGGTGTATATATGCTAATATATATTATATATGTATGTATATATAGAGAGATATGTATGTATACATATACCATATGCATACACACACTTATAGTCACAGAAGTCACCCCCAACTGTCTGAATTCCTCAAGGACCTGCATTGAATGGGTCTAGAGACCTGCAGAATTTATCCACTAGTACATATATTTGGGACACTGAAAATCAGGAATGATTTGGGACCCTGAATTGAATGAGAAGAATAGCCTAGATTGCCTTTGGAAAGTTGTATAGTATTTTTAATAATACCAAACTCATTCCTGAAACAAAGACCCCCCTTTTAAGTATTTTTTTTTAAATATGTATGTTTATATCACTTACATTTCCTGTTATATTCTTCCTCCTCTCTTCCTAGAGTACCATCCTTCATGAAAGAGAATAGAAGAAGGAAAAATGTTCAGCAAAACTAGCCAATATATTGAAAAAAATTTGATATACTAGGTAGCGTTCTACACCCGTAGTACTCTGCTTCTGCAAAGAATCCAGGGCAGGGGAGGAAGTACTTTCCTTTGTCTCTTATTTGCTGCCAAGTTGGACTATAATTTCATAATATTTGTTTTCAGTTGTTTTATTGTTACATTGTTGTGGTCATTATTGTATATATTTTCCTAGGTTCTGCTTTCTTTACGTTGTATCAGTTCAAGTAAATCTTCCCATTCTTCTTTAATTTCCAATGCACTGATTCTCAAGGGTTGTGATGCCCTCTGTCTCTGAAAAACATATAAATACTCTGAGGTGAGGTTTTATTTTGGGGCTTACTCATTGGTAGTGTTTGGCCAGAGGAAACTCTGGGAAGCTGTTAAGGTGGCCCCTGTCTTTGAAAACCCAGATGTTGGTGCTTCGCTCTCTGGTAACTGTGTATGTATTGTCAGACAGTTATTTGTCTGTTGATATGTCAGACAGTTGGAAGCTCTGTCTGTTAGTTGATCTTTGTTTCTCTACTTTTTTCTCTGAAGTTCAGGGTGCTGACTTTTTCCCCTGCACTAAGTGAATGATATATGTGCTTGAATAAAGTGATTATTGACCCCTCAAAAGTTGCCTTTCCTTTTAGAAAAGCAGATCTAAGAACCTGTGATAGCAGGCCCTCCTGGATATGTCAGAGTGCTTGCTATTACACCACTGGATACTACCCTGCTATCTCTATAATGTCAGGAGAATGGGCCCACAGCATTTTGAGTATAATCCCTTGTGATGACTCTATGGGGATAAGTGAACAAGAGTTACACAGGATGATCAGGCATGAATGGATGGCTATCCATAGTCTTGAAGGGAATTGATGAGATCACAAATCTAGTGTAATGTTGTCTGATACCTGTGAAGTGTCACCCAATTGCTCCTCTGAAGATGGCACATTGGTACATTGCAAATTTTGTAAGCCATTGGCTATCTTTGCCCTTACTGAACAGATAGTAAGCTTTGTGAAAACAGAAACCAAGTCTTCAATGTAAACTCTATGAGGCTTTGGGTTATTTATTCATTTTTGTCTTTGTATCATTGATAGTAGTAGGTACTTACTCATGGCACCTAGAACAATAATTTGTTCATAGTCCCAGGATGATAAATCTAGTGCTGGGAGGCACCTGAGAGGTTATCTAGCTCTTAGATGAGGCCCAAGGAGTTTAGTTACTTTCCTAAGGCCAAAAATAGTTGTTGACTGAGAAATTTTATCTAATCTATAAATGAGCATTTATTAAGGGTATACTTTATGTCCAATGCTCTATTAAATTCTGGGAATACAAAGAAATATAAAAATAGTTCCTGTCCTCAAGGAGTTTATATTCTAATAAGAAAGGAAAAATGTATATAAAGAAATGCATATGAGAAAAAAAGAAGAGGGAAGTTAACCTTCAAGGAGTAGCCTCTAGTAACCAATGAGACTGAGAAAGGCCCTTTACAGAAGGTGGTGACTGAGTTCAGCTTTGAGAGGTCAGTGATGTTAAGAGGCAGAAGGGAAGAAGGCAAACATATCCCAGGCTGAGGGATTTGGAGATGGAGTGTTATGGGCAAGGGACAGCCAGTAGACCAGTATGGCTGGATTGTAGAATGGGTACTGAAGGGTAAAGTTTAAGAAGACTGGAAAAATAGGAAGGAGTCCAGTTGTGAAAAGATTTAAGTGTCAAACAAAAGACTTTGCATTTGATCTCAGAGATCAATCAATCAATATTCATTAAGCTCCCACTATATGCTAGGCTTTGTTCTAAGTGGAAAAAGGCAGAAGACAGTCCCTGCTTTCAGGGAGCTGCAGTCTAATGGAGGATGCAACATGCAAATAAGATTATGCCAAGTAAGTTATATACAGGATAAATAGGAAATAATAGGAAGCTTAGGCAAGGCACTGAACTGCACTGCACCTAGCAGACAAAGATTGAAATGCAACCTGTTTAAACAGAACAGGGTTCATACTTTTCCTTTCTTTAGTAAATGATAACTCCCAGATGAGGAAACTCCCTTCACTAATGCTGGTCAGCACCTTCTCTGCAATTTCTTTTTGTTCTTGTTGTTATCAGAGATGTTAAGTCATTTGCCCAGTGTCACATAGCACTTGACCTGAGGTCTTCCTGGTCAGGTAGTGTGCTATTTAAGCTGCTATCCCATCAGGTATGGCAGAGAATCAGGGGATCGAGGGATCAGAAAACACAGATTATAATCCTAGTTCTATTACTTACTAGCTATATGACTTTGGACAGCTCCCTGAGCCTTGATTTTCTCATCTGAAGATGTGTGATGTGATACAGTGCTGTGATACGGTCAGAAGATTAACTGGGAATTTTGTCACTAAGGGTAAACTTTAGGAAATGACTCTGTGAGAGCAATTATGGGAAAATAACTTTGAAAGACTTTAGAATTCTGATCAATGCAAAAAAAAAGGATAATTCTGAAAGATGGGTGATGGAGTACATTACCCCCCTTCCTGACAGAGGTGATGGACTAAAAATGCAGAATGGAACATACATTTTTGTACATATCTAATGAGGGAATTTACTTTGCTTGAATATTAATATTTGTTGCAAGGGTTTTATTTTTCACCTCTTTTTTTTTCACCAGTGGAAGAGTGGGGAAAATGGAGAGAAAAATGCTTACTAATTGAAAAAAATTAAATAAAAAAGAAAATGTCTCCACGTGAAATGGTAGTGTGGACTTACCATGTGTCATCAACTTTGAAAAACACATTCAGTTGGGAGGGAGCAAAAACCCAGGAACATGAAGCTCCATGATAGGGATGATGGTTACAGAAATTGTAGCTTCCTTAAAGAACTATTCTTCCTAAATTGATGTTGTTACATGGTTGTTCAGTCATATCTGACTCCCTGTATGGGATTTTCTTGGCAAAGGTACTGGAGTAGTTTGCCATTTCCTTCTCCAAGTCATTCTACAGAAGAGGAAACTGAGGCAAATGGACTTGCCCAGGGTCACAGAGCTAGTGAGTGTCAAAGCTGGATTACTAAATTCAAGTTGCTGCTGAAGGAGTTTAAGTGCTATTGGCATCCTTAGCCCTGCCTTTATTATGGAATTGGATAGAGTGCATCCAGTATTGAACTTGGTCAGAAAATCATGGGTTCACATGTGGCCTCTGCCACGTCTATCTGTGTGACTTTTTGGCAAATCCCTTCCTCTCTTAGGGTCTCAGTTTCCTCATCTATAAAATAAAGTGGTTGAATTATGTGACCTCAGGTCTCTTTTAGCTTCCAGGTCATAAACTACAAACGAGATTGAAGTAATGATTTCTGTCCTTTGAATTCTGTGTTTCCATTTTAAAATCCAGTAACAACAATAGCTAGGATCTAGGTAGCCCTTTAAAATTTCCAAATCACTTTACAAATAAATTTTATTTGAACCTCACAACTCTGAGAGGTAGCTGCTATTATTGTCCCTATTTTAAAGATGAGGGAACTGAGGAAGACAGAGATCAAGTAACTTGCCTAGAGAAACACAGCCGGCAAGAAGCTGAGTCAGATTTGAATTTAGGACTCTTCTGACTCCAGGGATGGTAGGAAAGGAGGGAGTACTAGGTACCTATTATTAGTCATTTATAACAAAAAGAGTGCAAGAGTGAGGAGAAGGAAGAGGAGAAGAGGGAGAAGGGGGAGAGAGAGAGAGAGAGAGAGAGAGAGAGAGAGAGAGAGAGAGACAGAGAGAGAGACAGAGACAGAGAGAGAGAGAGACAGAGAGACAGAGGGAGAGACAGAGACAGAGAGAGACAGAGAAAGAGACAGAAAGAGAGACAGAGAGAGAAAGAGAGAGAGAGAGACAAAGAGGCAGAGAGAGAAACAGAGAGAGACAGAGAGAGAAACAGAGAGAGATAGAGAGAGACAGAGACAGAGATAGAGACAGAGAGATCTCCTGGGGTTAAATGTGTAGACTGGGGATAACAAAGCAAAATTTTGCCTACTTCATCATTTTACCAGGGGCCCTGCTCTTCCAAACAGTGAGTGAAATAAGCATCATGATGAGGGTTTGTAAATCAACTTCCAGAGAAGAATCAGGCTTTTCAGATGAAGTGGAAATCCACAGTTGATAAACATCTGAATTTAGTGAATGTGTTTTCCTCAAGTGTAAAAGTGCTGAGGAGCTAATGAAAATTCATCTCTGAGCCTGCCTAGGGAGATGATTCTACATTATTTAAGACTGAGGATAGCTGGAGGAAGGTCGTTTCTTTATGAATCCTGCATTTTAGATTTGGTTGGACTCATTTATACTTTCCTGCTCCATATGTATGTGTATGGTATTTGCAGGGTAGGGGTGGAAAACATGAATGAATGGAGAAAACTGCTATTCCTGCCCTTTTTTTGAAACTGTGGGTTTGGGAGTCAGGCAGAAGGCTCTTAGAAGGGGTCCTGAAGGGGTCCTGAAGGAGGCCATGGGGAGAAAAATAGAGGCTGGAGACTGTTGTTGTGCCATACCTGGAAAGGAAGGTCTTGCCTTGCGGCTTGATGAAGGCAGAGCCAAGGTAGGCTATAGAATCTAAGGCCTACAAACGTTGCATTTGCTCTTGGTTACATAGCAAAACAGAGATGAGATCAAAATGATGTTAACCTCGTGTTTCTCACTAATTTTGCTGCCTCTCTGTGCTTTGGGATAGACAAGGTAGGGAAGGAGACCAAAGCTTGCCATTATCACTGAACTGGGGGAGGAGAATATGTCTGAGCCTAAAACACATCTCTTTTTTTATCTTCCTATTTTGATTGCTGGGTAGGAGAACCCAAACACATCAATGAAAGAGAGTATTTCAGGTCACAAAAGGAAGACATGAATAACTCTTATTAAAGCTGATGCTTGTTCCTCTGGGGCGAGGCAAAGTCACTTTCCAGAAATGTGGCAGTCAAGTGAGCCAGCTAGACAGAGAGAGCTACATTTCACAAACCCTCAGGAAATGGAGCTGTCAGATCAGATTCTATTAAAAGAATGGACACCACTGGCTAGTTTCTTACACATTTCACCCTGAGGGTATCTGGTAATCCCCAGGCTTCTGTTCTAATGATTGTGGTACCTAGCAAAGACACTGGAGGGTGGTTCTGAGACCTCACTTTGAGTGGGAGGGTTTTTTTTTTTGTATGTGAAACAATAATAGGGCAAAGTCACACTGACCTGCAAGCTGTACTAAAGACCATGTGACTGTGTGGGCAGAACCATGGGCTTGGTGTGAGAACTCTTGGTTAAGTAAGACCCAAAAGACATTCCTTCTAGTCTTAACAGCATCTTCCCCTCCCATCTCCACAATCATGAAGGATCTGTGATTTTTATCTATTCATCCTTCCATCTGTCAATCTATCATCTATGTATCTATCTATGTATCTATGTATCTATCTATGTATCTATCTATCTATGTATCTATGTATCTATCTATGTATCTATGTATCTATCTATCTATGTATGTATCTATCTATCTATCTATCTGTCTGTCTGTCTGTCTGTCTGTCTATCTATCTATCTATCTATCTATCTATCTATCTATCTATCTATCTATCTATCTATCTATCTACCTGTCTGTCTGTCTGTCTGTCTGTCTATTTTTGCTGCTGAACTCCTAGTGCATGAAAATGATGATGTGGCCAGATCTTTTCTTAATATTGCTTTGCTAGCCCATGCAGAGGATGAATTAGAATGGGAAGGGACTTGAGACACTGAGACTAATTAGGAGACTACTATAGTTGTCCTGGAGAAATGTGATGGAGACCCTCATCTGGAGGCTTTACTTATCTCTCTACTTTCTAGCTTGGTAATTCAAGATCATATCTCATTAGATATGCAGCTAGGTGGCACAGCACATAGAGCATTGGACTTAGAGTCAGGAAAATCTGAATTCCAATCCAGCCTTAGACATTTATTAGCTGGATGCCCCTGAGTCAGTTAACTTGTCTGCCTCAGTTTCCTTAACTATGAAATGGGGATAATAATAGCACCTACCTCCCAGGATTATGGAGCTAAAAATGAGATAATAGAACTGTAACGCACCTAACATACTGCCTGGCACATAGTAGGCACTATATAAATATTAACTATTATTATATGTTTACTTAGTTCAGGGGTTCTTAATTTAAGATCCCTGGATACTCAAGGGTTCCCTGGACAGATTTCCCCAAGTCTGTGAACATAGATGGGGGAAAAAAACAGACATCTTTATTTTCTATAATATATATGTGTGTGTGTGTGCGTGTGCACGTGCATGCATGTCTGCGTGTGTATGTATATGTGTGTATGTATGTATATATGTGTGTATACATCTATGTGTGTATATGTCTATATATCCATATATTTTTTTTATAGAGGGACCATAGGCTTTACTAGCCTGCTAAAGGGACCCATGATACACAAAAAGATGAGCAATACAGACTTTGTTAGATAGGACATTTCAATCCTGTCCAAATGAGAGGAAGTACAGTACAATGGACTTGGACTATTAAATAGCAACTAAATTATAAATTCCTTGAGGGCAGAGACTATCTTTTGCCTCTTATTGTATCCTCAGTACTTAGCACAGTACCTAGTACACAGAAGACTCTTAATAAGTATTGATTGATTGAATTCAAAGTTCTGCCTCTGCCTCTTCTACCTCTGATCTGTGTGACCTTGGTCAAATTCCTTAACCTCCCTGGGACTCAGTTTACCTATGGAATATGTAAAATTAAGAAGTTGGACTTGATTTTCTCTAAGTTCTCTCCCACCTCTCAATCTATGATCCTATTGTGGGAGAGGAGGGTTATTTCATCAAGAAGACTGTTTCCTATTCCTGTCAGTTCCCCAATCCTTGGTATTTATACCTGCCTTCTATATTCTCTTTTTCCTCATCCTTTCTTTTCTTGGGGGGTGGGGATGGGATGGGGATGGGAATGGGGCAGAAAAAAATTACTGATTCTTTTTAAAATATATGTGTAGCGTAATCACTTCCCAAAGTATAGTAAAAAGAAAAAGTCAAGTAAAACCAACCCACACAGCAACCTGTTCTGTTAGCATTTGAGATACTCCATTTCCATTATCATCCCCCCGCCTCTGCCTTCCATGTCCCTCCCTAATAAAAACATGAGAAGTAAGGCGTACTTCCTTAGCAGTCCTTTGGAATAAATGCCATTGATATCATTGTATTTTATCTAAATTCAGTTCCTTCACAGGGTTGTTTTCAGGAACATTATTGTAGTCATGTATTTTCTTCTTATGCTGCTTTCTTCCCTTTGTATTGGTTCATAAAAATCTCTCCAAGTTTCTCCAAGTTCCTCATACCCATTATCTTGTATGAGATATCAACAAGAATATTACTAATAACTCAAGTTTATATAGGACTTTAAGGTTTCAAAGCACTTCATATATACTATCTTATTTGATCCCCACAAAAACTCTGTGAGGGAGGTGCTATTATTATCCATATTTTACAGATGAGGCCCATGTAGGCTAAATAATATTCTATTATATCCATACACCACATTTTGTTCAGTCATTTCCCAAATAATAGGGATTTAAGATGCAGTATTCTGGTACTGTAAAAAAGTACTGCTGTGATGCTTTGGTATCTATGGAAATTTTGACTTCCTTTGTAATCAGCTATGTTGTCTTTGAACCCCCTGGGAAGGTCATAGTAGAGGTATCTTTGGGTCAAAGAATATGAAGGATTTAGTGATGCTTATCCCATAATTCATAGGATAATGGATTTAGAGCTTAAAGGAATGGTAGACACAATCTGGTTCAACCCTGTCCCCTCATTTTAGAAATAAGGCAACTGAGATTCAGTGTGGTTAAATGATTTGGCCAAGGCTACTGCCCAAGGCAGTAAGAAAAAAGATTTGAACCTAGATCTTTTGATTCCAAAGTCAGTGGTCTTTTCATTCTACCATGCTGTCTCTCAAACTCCAAATTGTTTGGACCAATTTCCAGCTCCACCAGGAGCATGGATGAAATATGCTTGTCTATTCATAGCCCCTCCAACATTATTTCTGTCTTTCATCCTCTTTGCCAATTTTATGGATGTGAAGAAAAACTTCAGTTGTTTTAATTTGCATTTATCTTTTAATTAGTGATGTGGGCTGGTTTTTCATGTTTTTGTTAAGGTTGTACATTTCCTTTCTTTTTTTTAAAAACTGTTTGCTCATATAATTTGCCTGCTAATCTGTCATTCCTTCTCTTTTCTGCTACCTGTGAGAAACAAAGGAAGGAATTCTGTTTCCACAGGATGAATTCTACTCCAAGGTTTGCAGGGATGATAGGGGGAGTGATAACAGAATGTTAGTCAGAGGTGGCTGGTTCTTATTGGAGCCGTGACCCGGCAGAACCAGGCTTCTGATCAAGTAAAAGGTCAGAAGCTTGTGTGCATGCTTAATGAGCTATTTAATATTATCCAACATGCCCCCAGGGTAGAGCAAGCTAATTTAAATGCACATGTAATACCTGACAAGGGTGGGGGGAACATATCTGGGAGGAGAATTTCAAATTGGCAGTTCAGGAAGTTTCATCTAGCTAATGGAGAGCAAGGGGGAAATTTGAATCAGGAACAGGAAATAAAAAGTCTTGCTTTAGGGAGTTAGCCCATTCACAAGGAATGTAAAATAAAATGAGAGCTTTCCTGGCTTCAGCAGTGAATATTGTTCTTTCTAGAGAGAGCATGCTTCTCACATCCTTATACTGCACTCCTAAATCCTCTCTACCTCAACCCTTCCATTACTTAGTCCCAGGACAGGACTATCATAGTATCAACCGTGTTCTTCCTTCTTAAATTTTCCTGAGGGGTGCTCTGCACCTGAATAGAGGGCTCACTGTTCAACTCCATTTTTAGAATAGAGAAAAGCCCTTGTTCTGGTTCCAGATAATATCTCCACTACCTTATTTGGAACAGAATCTATAAATTGCCAGGGAGAAGGAATTATTTATCTCATCTGCATTTCAGGCAATTATATTCTTTGGCTGTCAAATAATCTCAGGCAAAGTTTTTGTGTTGTTATTAGCTCATCATTTGATTAGTTTAATTTAGCCTCATTTGACTTTTCCCTGTGGATTTCTTTATTTTTCGTTTGGTTGTAACGTGAATTGGGTAGGAAAGTTTATCTACTCAATTGAGAGAACTTGAAACCCAAAACTCTGAAGACAACGAAGTGAAAGATATCTAGAGTTTTTTCCCTGTGAGATATTTGCCCTAAAATTTTAGCCCCCCCCCCCAAAAAAAGTAATTCATGACCAGTTTAGGTTCCTGCAGCTCTAGTTTTTGAAAACAGATTCTTTATTCTTCATACAGGAGTTTTGGGTCATTACTGGATGCTAATTCTTTGTTGTGGTTGTTGTCGTTTACTCATTCAGTTGTATCTGACTGTTTGTGACCTCATGGACCATACTGTTCATGGGATTTTCTTGGCAAAGATACTGGAGTGGTTTGCCATTTCCTCCTCTGGTAGATTAAGGCAGACAGAGGTTAAGTGACTTGTCCAGGGTGGCACAGTTAGTAAGTATCTGAGGCTGAATTTTAATTCAGGTCTTCCTGAATTAAATAATTTTTTTTAAAATTTAAACTCCAGGTCCAACTAGTACACTGAGCCACCTGCCTGCCTCCACAGCAGATGACTCTTTCAGCCACTAATAATAATAGGAGGTAGTATTTATATAGTGTCTACTATGCACTCAGCACTGTACTTTACCCTTTAATCCAACTTCACAGCGCTGATTATGAAGTTTGTGTTAGTGGAATTTACATTTGTGAGTTTTACTGAGTGTAAAGGCATTTACAGGCATTCAACAAATTTTGGTGACACAGATAACAAGAATCCACAAAGAGCAACACTGAAAACACATCAGGATTTCTGGTAAGTTGGAGAAGAGGACCAGGGGAATTCAGTCTTTTTCAGCTTTTATTAAATGGGAACTAATGAGACTTCTTTTCTCTCTTTTGATAGGCAGTTTCTTATGCTATTAATATTTCAATTAGTTTGCTGCCTCTTTAGTTTTCTTTCTTCCGATTTCCCTGTGATTAAGTTCACCTAGGTTAATAGAGAGTTATACTTTTGCTTCCTCCAAATCTCTAGCAAAAATGACTTCTTTTTTTCTTTTCTTTTCTGCTCTCCTCAGGGATTGTGTGTCAGAAAGAAAAAGCCTAGTCTCCCATTTAGAAAGCTTTCATTTATTTCCTAGTCGTATGCCTTGGAAATGTAAGCCCATAGCAGGGTTGAAGGCACATAGTTTGTTTTTGGAGGTCATCTGTTGCTTTGACCCTTGAGAGAGTGGAAGGACATGAAGTTTGTCTTCCAAGACCTCCTATTTTCCCTTCTAAATATCTTTTCTATTTGTCTAGTCTACCTTACCTCCAATCCCACACACACACACACACACACACACACACACACACACGCACACATGCACGCAAGTGAAGGGGGAAGAGAGACAGAGACAGAGAGAGAAAGAGAGAGAGACAAAGACACAGAGAGAGAGACAGAGAGAGTACTCCTTCTACTAAGACATAATTCCCATATCTGATTTCTCTGGGCAGTGCCTTAACCTTGGATTTTTTTCCTATCTTCTTGCCTTATCCCACATCAAAATCTACTGCTTCCTGTTCTGTTCTCATAAAGCCTTGTTCTCAGCAGGTTATACCTCTGAAAATCAATCAGTTTAACTAATCTAAAGTATTAATGGCCAACAGAGCTATATTGAGGAATTTTTGTACTTGGGCAAGTATGACAAACCATAACAGGGGCACTTGGCATCCAAGCAAGGTTGGGGAGAGCTCATTCCAAACTTGCTATCAGATAACTTCTCATTTTAACTAATTATTCTTGCTAATTAACTGTTATTTCTGCACAGCTGAAGAACTTTAAGGGTATCTTCTAAACCTGGTGTTCTGGGGACAAGCCCCAGTTGTTTCACCCTTGTTATGAGTTTGGTGGTTGACAGTGAATCAAGGTATTTCTATTATCAAGGATTAGAACTCAGGTTTGGTGTCAGTTCAGGCATTTTTCTGATTTCTCATTCCAACCTTTATCATGACACTGAGAAAGCGATACTTTAGCCAAGCAAAAATAAGCACAAATAAGCAGGTTTCACTTCATAAGTATTCAGAGTAGTGACTACTCGTTTGGTGTGATTTCAGGAGCTCCAGGAAGAAGTCCTTACAAAGCAAATCACTCTCACCTGATGTTAAAATTTCCTTTAATAAGGGATTTTGTTGTTGAGTCATTTCAGTCGTATCTGTCTCTCCTTGATCCCATTTGGGGTTTTTTTGGCAAAGATATGGGAATGCTTTGCCATTTCCTTCTCCAGCTCATTTTACAGATGAGGAACTGAAGGAAATAGGATTAAGTGACTTGCCCAGGGTCACCCAGTTAGTAAGTATCTGAGGTAGGATTTGAAATCGTATTCTTCTGACTCCAGGGCTATCACTCTATGTACTGACACCTTCGATCCTTCAATAAGGGATAAAACCTTTTCTATTCTGTAATTAAAAACAAGCTTTGCAATACAAATACTCCTGAGGAAGGAAACATAGTGACCTGCATTGACACTGAATTCTTTAGAGTGACTACTTATGGGACTGTGGGAGAAAGACCATGAAAGGAAATGAAGCCTAGATGAACAGGGGAGGAAGGAGCACCATGTGTAAAATGAGGCATAGAAATTTCTTTTAGGAGAGATCAGACATTTTTTCTCTGCAGATATTCTTGCCTCACTGTCAGGGGGACTATTAGCTACAGCCTTAGGCTACCAGATATCCTGGAGTTCCATGGAACAGTAAACATAGGAAGAGTAAAATTAAGGCAGTGACAACCCATACTTGGCCTCTGGTCACATTTCAATACTTATCTCCATTGAGTAACAATCTTAGAATCACAGATCATTAGAACTGATCATCTATATCATCTTGTCCATTCTTCTCATTTTGCAGATGAGAAGACTGAGGCCCAGAACAGAAGAAGTGATTAACTAACCCTGATCTTTGAATTTCAAGTCCAGTACTTTTTATAAATACGCAGATACTTTTTAGTTTGTAAATTCAAAATTTATAGCAGAGACTGAATCAATGGTAAATTAATGTTTGGTTATTATTTTTTTCTGTTGTAATAACATTTAACAGTTACTAATGGTTAATTGCATGGTAGGAAATGGAATCGACCAGAAAGTATTAATGCATGTGAGATCATTCTCTGAACAAATTCCTGGTTCTGAAATGATCTCTTAAAGACTGTATAGGTAATTTGACACAGAGAGAGAACAGAAACTTTGATCCTCTTTAATTAGGTCCTTAACTTATTTAATGATGCATCTTGTATCCTAAAAGCTAGTATTGTTCAAAAACTTAATGGGGCATGGGATTATAGAAGGGGAAACTGTTGAGGGAACCAAAAACATGCCTGATGTGGTTCATTGAACTTGGACTGGGCCAGGAAGGGGTAGGGTGCAAATGTAGTGGATGATTGGTTCTTCCTTCTCTATGTCAGGTTTCAGTGACAAATGTGTTTACAAAGCTTGGTAGCATGTGTTTGGTGTTTGGTAAAGCACACTTGCTCTTGCAGCTGCTGCTACTGACAGTCTTCATAGGCCCCCTCACATTCTCTTAATCTGATGACCTTAAAACACATTACTCCAATTTTCAAAATGTTTTTGATTATAATAAAGTAACAATATTCCTTACCATCACGTTTACTATTGTGAATGTAATTAATTCATTACAAATTTATCTACGCTGGCATAAGCTAAGATATGTTACAAAAAAAGATTTCCTTAAAGACATCTCTACAGGACACCTTTACTGATTCCTCTGTTAGGGGAGGTGGTGGGAAATAAGCATAGAGGCAGCTAGTTGGCAGAGAGAATGGTGATGGGGCTAGAGTCAGGAAGACCTGAATTCAAACGCAACCTCAGATACTTTCGAGCTGTGTGATCCTGGGCAACTCACTCTACTTCTTTCTGCCTTAGTTTTCTCAGTTTTAAAATGGGGATAATAATAGCACCTACCTCCCTGTGCTATTATGAGTATGAAATGAAATATTTAAGTGTTTGGCACTTTGTAGGCTCTTCATAAATCCTCCCTCCCTTCCTTCCTTCCTTCTTTCCTTCCTTCCTTCCTTCCTTCCTTCCTTCCTTCCTTCCTTCCTTCCTTCCTTCCTTCCTTCCTTCCTTCCTTCCTTCCTTCCTTCCTTCCTTCCCCAGCTCCTATAGCTCATATCCTCCTATTACCTTCTATCTATTTTGTACATACATTTATAATGAATATGTTTGAGCTCATTCCCCAGAGCGAAGTTATTACATCTTTACCTCATAGTTCTAGGGTACCATGTGGAGTCTTGGGGTGTTTCTTCTCTAATACCATTGACTTGAGTCCTCACTGGCTATGTTCCTTCCACTCTTAGATACTACTGACTAGCAGTCAGTTCCATTTAACCATCTAACATGAATTAGTTTTTTTTTGTTTGTTTGTTTGTTTTTTATACAAATCCCTATTTTCTTAAAGGATACAGCAACACCAAAAGTACAAAATATTTCCTCCCACATGCTAGGGATCACTGTTGCTGTTCAGTTGTTTTTCAGTTGTATCTAACTTTCTGACTCCATTTGGAGTTTTCTTGGCAAAAAAATAGTGGAGTGGTTCTACCTCTCTTTCTCCATTTTACAGATGAAGAAACTGAGGCAAACAGGATTAGGTGAGTTACCCAGGATCACAAAGCTAGTGTCTGAGGCCAGATTTGAATTTAGGAGGAGGAGTCTTCCTGATTCCAGGCCCAGCACTCTACCCACTGTGCCATCCAGCTGCAGGATCTTACTGTTCCTTATCCTTCCTCAGTCTCTGAGGAAAATGGGCTTAAATGTAGTTCAGTTTCTACATAATATTGGTCCCACTGAGTTTGTGTATAGATGCAGCTTGACTTGAGTTTTAGATTCAGATATTGCTGGCTGAGTGCTTAAGGTCACTCCTGAGTGCTGACCTTTGCTCCTCTAAACATTGATGTTGAATTAGCTATAAAAATTGGATGCTGTAAAGCTTGGATGTGCCATCCCTTGACTTTCCCAAACCACAAGATACAAAGCATTAATTCTTTCATCTAGGATGGAAGATGAAATACAGAGATCAAGGACTAAGACCTGTTACTTGGGGCCACACATGCTCAGTGAGAGGAAAGTCACTAAGGTCTCTCCCTTCACAGCATTGTTTCTCACACTCCACTACCCTGAAGTAATCAAATATCTGGAGAGCATCCAAGAGGATGAGAAAAAGAGACTAGACAGAGATACTGACTTGGGCCTTTTTGAATATGCTTCCTAGCTCTGACCATGAAGCTATTTGAAAGCGGTTTCTCTTAATCACATGACTCATATCTGGAATCAGTTACAAAATAGTACTCATGCTCCATACTAACTCTTTCAAAAATAGGCTTCTTAGCTTTCTCCATGTAGGGATTTTGCATCAGCTAAGCATACTAATACATTCAAGGCATGTGTCAGTCCCTATTACATTTATGTTTGTCTCTTCTGGTAGAAGGCAAGCTTCTCAAGAACAGAGACTCTTTTATTCTGGTCTTCGTATATCCAGTATTTAGCCTAGTGCTTAGCACTCATATACTTAAGAAACTTAGCTGAGTTCCTACATAATATTAGTGTGTATGGGGTGTTCAGGGAGCACCTCTGGTAAGAGGACTTACTGAACCTTTTTTGGGGCTGCTCATTCACCTGCTCATCATTTGGTATCTGTCACCCAACTCTCACTTGTGGCTCCAAGAAGCTATAGCACATGTAGCAGCCACACCCTGGTAAAACTTTGAGCTAGGGGGATACCTACCCCAAGCATGTGAAAACTTCACCCAGTAAAATAGTCAGACAAGAACAATTTGTTCCGATGGCCATGAAGGTGGATGAAGTAGTTGCTATGGAGAGCTTAGAGCTTGGTAAGACATCAAAGTCATCAAGCTCATTCATTGTATCCTGGGCCATTGTCAGTTGTCCTGACTTTTGTTCTGCCACTGAACTTTGATGACTCTAGAAGAGAGTGAGACTGACGATTTTGCACAGCACTGTCTCACTCAAATTCAATTCATGCAAAAGTCAAGATATCACTCAGCATTCACTATTTCATCCACCTTTAAGTCCTGTGGCAACAGGTGAGTGATGAAGCAGCAGGTGTGGATATAGAGGGAGCTATAGCCACCACAAAGGAAAGGTGAACTGCATAAACCCAGAGACACCTTCATTCCAAATGTTCTAATGGACTACTTGTGTCTGACCTGTGATAAAGTCACAGTCAAATACACTGTACCTTGACCTCAATGTCATGATGTCATTGATCCTCAAAAATGAAGAACAAACAACATATATGCATACATGTATATATGTTGTCTCTTTAGAATTTAAACACATTAAGGAAAGGGATTGTTTTTGGGTTTTTTTTTTTTGCATCTCTAGTGCTTACTTAGAGTAATATCTTATTTAATAAATACTCCTCAATAAATATTTCTTGATTGACTTGTACTTTGACTCAATTAATATTCAGGATGTCATTACCTATTCTTATTTAAGTTTTTTCTTTTGTTCATTCTTCCTTTATTCTTTGCTCAATATATTATGTTATAGTATATAAAATATACATTTATTATAGCTGCATTTTTATATTCTTTTTTTTTTAACATTTCATTGTTCCCTAGTACATGGTTAATTTTTACATAGGTACCATGGGAATGCATATATGCATTATTTAATATTCCCATTAAGATGCATATCAGTTAAATACAGTGTCAGCCTATATGTCTGTATGTCAGTTAAATATATGTTAAATATATCTATATGTCAATTAAATACAATTTATTCAATAATTATTCAGCCCGATTTTCTTCTTCTTGTCTTGCTATTGAATTTAGCTAGCACTGAGAAAGGAATATTAAAATTTCCTATTATTATTGTGTTACTCTCCATATCTTTTGGCATTTTATCTAGTTTGTCTTTTCAAAACATTGTTACTATGCCATTTGGTGACTATACATTTAATATTATTATTTTACCATTGATTTTGTTGTCCCTAAGCATTACATAGTTTCCATGTTTGTCTCTCTTGAGTACATCAAGACTACATTTTTTATTATTACCTTACCCGAGGTCATATTTCTTTATAACAAATTATTGGATTTTATTCTCTTATCCATTTCTATATTACTCTTGTTTTTATTGAGGAATTTAATATATTTGCTTTACAGTTAAAAGGGCTGTTTGATTTTTTTTCATTAACTTCATGCATATTTTGTTTTTGTATCATTAGATCAATTATTCCCCCATCTCCCTTGTCCACATGGGAAATTTCAGAGGCAACCTCAAGCTCAGACTGTCTGAATCATTAAATATTTTGAAGACCAGAATTGGAATGAATGATTTTTACTATCCTCATTTATTTTCTATTTTTCTTTAACCCTGTTTTGACCTCTATCGCCTGTGGAATTCTCTTTTGTACTGTATTATGCAGAAACCCAGTTTCTTGCAATAGTTTTGTCTAATTTAAGCAATCCATACTTTGTGACTCTTTCCACAAACTATGTGTTAAGAAGACATATATTAGAATTTTAGAACTGAAAGGCATCTCAGATCATCTAGTCCACTTGTCCAATTAGTGTTCAAATGCCCCCTTCCCGCGTCATTTTAGAGATGAGGAAACTGCAGCCTATAAAGAGAAAGTGACTTTTCCTAATTCATACAGCTAATTGGTTGCATAGCTGGTAGATAAAACTTAGGTATTATGATTGCCAGACTAGGGCTTTTTTCTACTTCACTACATTATTTAGTGAAAAGGATTATTGTTTATCTTCCTGAAGCTTTGGCATCACCTTTAGGTAGAGGTAGCTGAAATGTTTGGACAGAGCAGCAGAGGGAATACCACAATGGTGGCACACTTGTCCTGAATAAAAATCTTGACAAATGATGGAGAGAAGAGTAGGGGCATGTCAGCCACTGAGGAGGAGGGGAAATCATAATGATAAGCCTGGAAAGTTTGGTCAGAGCCAGACTGTGAGTGGAGTCATTAAGACATTTTAGGCACTTCCACCTCATTGCTCTTAGTTCTACTTTTTAACCCTTTGAGGCCAAGCAGAAATATCTATTTTTTTTCTATACTCAAAGACAGTTTGTGTATTTTCCATAAACTTTCTCTTCTCCAGCTTAAAAAAACTCAGCTCTTTTAATCAATTTCTATACATCAGTATACAAAAGTATAACTTTTCTTAGGTGGAAGAAAGGGTTGAAAAGATCATGGATGGTAAAAGATGTGGGTGGAAATGGGGATAAGGACCTTTGGAGCTGCAAGGGCAGGGCATAGGTACTTGGAATTAATTTCATCTTGATGAGCTGGAGGCTTGTCTAACTCACCCACCCACTTGAGGAGAGACCTGCCTGGACAGAATTTGCTGCTGCACTGGAACCTGGTGAATGTATCACCTTTATACTTCCTCCCTTTCCTCTATCTCATAGTTGTTTGGTGAACTGACATTCGTTACCCTTAAATCTTATTTATTTGTTATGTATATTTTTGTAATAAATTTCGTCTCCAGATAATTATCATATAGTTTTCTTTGTATTCTCTTTGTTTGCTATAAATGAATGAACCACATTGTGGGTGAAGGACAGATGGAAACTCTGTAAAAATAACCATAGAATTATCCATGGCCTTATTCTGAAGCTTGCTCACTCTCTGTCTCTCTCTGTGTCTATTTGTCTCTTTATTTATCTCTATGTCTCCCTCTGACTTTCTTTGTGTGTCTCTCTATGTGTCTATCTTTCTGGGTCCCTCTATCTCTGACTGTTTATCTATCTCTAGTTCTGTCTGTGCATCTGTCTGTCTATCTGTGTTTCTGGGTCTATCTCTATGTCTGTCTCTATGCCTGTCTCTGTGTTTTTCTGTTCTGTCTCTTTGTCTTTGTCTCTCTGTCTCTATCTCTCTTTCTCTGGAAATACAGAGATGGGTTTCAATAGTCTGGCTTCTTGTTCTAAAGCTCTGAGTGTGCTGGGTTCCTAATTTCTCAATTATCCCTTGAAGTTGTTCAAGAACTTAGCACACTAGTAGCTGAATGCAAATGGGGAGAGAATACCTTTCCTTGATATCATTTTCCCTCTTTGACTTAACAAACTTTATTAATTATCCCCAGGAATGTGCTAGAGTTAAAATGACAAAAAATGAAACAGTCCCAGCTTATATGCATGTGTTATGTTTTATAAGAACTTACACTAAGTGAGGGAGGTATATCACATGTATATAGATAAGATAAATAAAAGATAATTCAAGATAACATAAGAAGTGTTAACCTGTTGGGAGGGGAGGACTTTGTCAAGAAACTGTATGGAATCATGGAGGGAGGTGGAACTTGAGATGAATAATGAAGGAAAATAATCTGAAGAGGTGTAGGTTAGGAGAAGGCACAAAGCGAACATTTTATACAAAGGATCAGAGATTGAAGATGGCACATCAAGCTCAGGGAACAACTAGTAGAGATAGTTTAACCAGAACATAGAGAAGGGAGAAATAGTGGAAAATGTTTGGAAGAGTCAGTGGGAGCCCAGGTGAGGATATCTTTAAATTCAAAGGTGAGGAGTTTGTATTTTATTTGAAAGGAACCACTAGCCTGGAATTTTTCCAGTCATCAGTTGGAGCTGGCAGGGAGGAATAGTGAAACAGAATTTCCAAAGATAGAGAACTGCTATATCCTTAGGGAATCTCTATATTTCACAAAGTAGGCACTTAATTATTCAGTTGAATTGAAAGATGAACCCACCCAGCCAATAATTTGGAGAAGATAGTGCAGAGAATGACCCTCACGTACAAACAAATGGAGAGAGGATGCAACCCATAAATAGTGTGTTTTTCTCCTGGGAGACAAAGATAGAAACCCACTTCAAAGAACACAGGAGATGCTCCTAAACAGTAATCACAAATTCTCTCCTAAGTGAAAAAAGAAGATTGTATCTTGGGATTCACTGAATGAATTAGTAAGTTTATTAGTCCCTAGCCCCAGGAACACCATGTGTCTCATCAGCATTACAAATGGTCTAGAAGATAGAGGAAAGACCCATTCCCATCCCCAAACAGCAGTTTCCATAGACAAACCTAACATATTGTATGATGTTGATTTATGGTGTCAATTAAGCATTTATTACTGAAACCTGTTTTTGCCATTAAAATTCCTGTTGACAGCAGGACTTTAGAATTTTCCGGTTTTTGCCTCCCCAAAGATTTTTATCTCAGCAAAGAATTTAGGGATTATAAATTTTACCAAAGATAGGAACTAAGAGAGAAGAGTTTGGAACAGCAAATAATGAGTTTAACCAGCATCCCTGGTCCTCTGAAAGATTTACAATGGTGGTAGCACCTAAAGCCAAAGAATCTTTTATTTTGAAGTTTATAGCCCCTATCACTTATTGTTTTAGTTCCAGATATGAGAGCCTGGCCCTTGGATTGGATTTTTTTCATGGAAGTCAGCATCAGTTGCCTCAGCAAAGCCACATTGTTAACATGAATCTTACGGAATCACAGAATGTCAGAGTTGCAAGAGACTGCTGAGGTCATCTGGTTCAATCTGTGCCTGAGCAAGCATTTCCTCCACTGTGTCTCCATCAGGCAGTTATCTAGCTTTCATGGGATGGGGAATTCACTGTCTCATATTCCACTTTTTTAAGTGTTAGGAAAGTTTTTTTTTCCATGACATCAAACCTATCTTTAAATATTTTAATTAATTAATTATTTCAATTAATTAAATATTAATCTTTGTAGGAAGGAAATATATGTATATGTATGTGTGTGTGTGTGTGTGTGTGTGTGTGTATTGAACACCAGGCCTGAGTTGGGAAGACTCATCTTCCTGAGTTCAAATCCAGCCTCAGACACTTACTAGCCATGTGACCCTAGGCAAGTCACTTAACTCTGTTTCTCTTTCCCCTGTAAAATGAGTTAGAGAGGGGAAGGCAAACCACTCTAGTCTCTTTGCCAAGAAAACCCCAGATGGGGTCACAAAGAGTCAGACACAACTTGTTGTTCAACAACAAGTGTATGTCAGGCACTGTGTTGAGTGTTTCACAAATATTATCTCATTTGATCCTTGCAACAGTAGTGAGAAGTGGATGATGTTATTACCCCCATTTTGTAGGCTTCAGGCTGGGCATTCTATCCACTGCACCACCTAGTTACTCTATTTTTATGACTTCCTTCACAGGACAACTCTTCAAATTCAGAAAGTCAGTTTGTTCAGCTCTAAGTATTTTCTTCTCCAGGTTTTAAACATTCTTAGTTCCTCCTATTAATTCTCATTTGTATGGTTCAGATTCCCTCTTCTCACTCCAGGTTGTCAGTATCTAATTTATGAAGATTGGTCTGTCACCTGGGCAAAAGGGGAAAAATAAAAGTCAGAAATTCTCTAGGAGTGTCATGGAGACATCTTTCCTAATGAAAGTTCCATCTGCCCATCCTATCCAGCAACTATTGTCATTTTCCCTCTTAAGTTGTCTAAAATACTTTCTGTTACTGTCATCAGTCCTGATTGGTGGTGAACAAAGTGTTCAGTTTTCAGACCCCTATCTAGTAACCACTCTTTCAAATGCAATTTTGTGTATTAGAAGGACCACTGATTTGGAAGACCTGGACTTGAAGCCTAGCCCTGCCACAGCCCTGTGCTGTATGACCTAGGATAAATCATTTTCCTTCTCTAAGTCAGTCTCAGTCTCCTTATCTATAAAAGAAGGTGGTTGGATTAGATGCTCTGTCATCATACTACTCTAGGATTATATCCCCATGATAATCACCCCTATGTCAAGAGACCTTTATTTATTTTTTGGAAAAAAATTTTTGATATATTGTTTTTATATCACTTTTATTTCCCAATATATTCCTCTCCTCTCCCTTAATAAAACACCCATTCATTATAATATAGAATTTTTATAAAAGCTTAAGAGTCAGTTCAACACATTACCTGACTGGCTGACAGTGTCCCATAATCATAATACCCCATTTCTGCAAAAAAGAGAAATGAATTCTTGGTGCTTTCACATAGCAATAAATGTATTTCCATTCATTCTTTGGGAAGAAGTTCCATCATTATTACTATGTAGCCTTTGGTTTTATTAAAAACATATATTCTTAAGTGGCAGAGATTGAACTATTGCTAGACCCTAGCTGACAGAAAGGAAAGCTAGATGGTACAGTGGATAAAGTGCCAGGCCTTAGAAAGACTTGTCTTCCTGAGTTCAAATATGGGCTCAGATACTTACTAGCTATGTCACCCAGGGCAAGTCACTTAACACCGTTTTCTTCAGTTTCCTCATCTATAAAAATGATCTAGAGATAAAATGGGAAACCACTCCAGTATCTTTGCCAAAAAGACCCCAGATGGGGTCACAAAGAGTTAGGACTGAGAACAACTGAAGACAATTATGCACACGCATATGTAAATATATTATATATAATACATCCGTGTCTATATATATGTATATTGTATGTATATACACATACACATAGTGCCAAAAAACTTTGGATTGGAATACATGCCTGATGAAGAAATTTGTCTTAGGTCTAGACCTAGGAGAGTTGGGCAAGGCCTCCTCTGTTTAGTTCAAGTGTGGGTTTTGGTTATGCCTTCTGCCTTACAAAGGCCACCTCTCTTTTTAAGTAGGGATATGGAACAGTAGAGCTTGTCACCTCCTGAAGGAGGTCACAGTTCCAGCTTGAGTATCTCTTTTACAGTGTCAGGCATGAAGGACATGGAAATAGTTTGGATTGCCAATCAGGTGACTAGTGAGGAAACTCTAGTAGTGAACTTTTGATGGACAGCAACAATGAACAAAGTTAAGAGAAGGGAGTACAGGGAGGAAAATCATAGGTGGCTTAGGCAGGCATAGCTTCTTTAGATAGTGTGGGACATAGAAGAAAGAGGGTGCAGGAAGCAGAAACAAGGAATGGCAGTTTTGGGACTGAGGACATTTGAACCAGAATGAGGGATTAAGGATAGATAGATGCACTTGGTTGCATCCAGGGTCACGACTGCAAATAGAGTTCCAATATCCATTCATTATAATGCTTTTAGGGAATTGAATTAGACACAGATTGTTTATAAAAGCACAAGCAGAATACTTATCCCCATTTCCCTTAATTGGAAAATCTAACAGGGTCCTACTTTGATGACTGCTTATAATGCAAAAATTGATCCTTGATTCTGGAAGGCTAGAATAATTTTACAAAACCAGCACAATTTCTGATAGATACCATGATGGAAAGCCTTTGAGTATAGTTTCAGAAATAGACTAGGTGCCATCTGAGTATCTGAGGACCTAGCCAAACACTAGAAGGATGGCCATTAGAGGATGAATGAGAAAACATGACCCAAAGACTCTTCATTTCCTACCTCATTACACTCCTTTGAATGTCTCCATCATGGCCTGAGGAACATCATCATCCTGTATAAATCACATCAACCTGATTTTCCTCCCAGAGCCTCCATGCTAGGAGGATGCCCAGACCAATCTCCTCATTTCTGCACTTTCTTAGACTTCTCACACTCTGCCTCTGCTCCCCATCTCAGTTTCCATTTGCATGGTGTCTTCCTCCATTAAATTGTGAGGAAATAAGGGTAGTGACTCTCTTTTTGTAATTGTATCTCCTGTGCTTAGCATAGTGCCTGTCACAGAACAGGTGCTTAATAAATGCTTATTGACTGACTACTTGTGCTTTCTCTTCTGCAGTGATGATGATAGGATGGTAGAAAACGGGGCTTAGGGTGCTCAGAATCACATCATTTTTATATTATCTATCAAGATTAACTTAACTTAGTACTCTAAATGTGAGACCTTATCCCAATAAACAAGAAATTAACATGCTATTAGAAAAAGTGAGCCACATCAATTATTAAATATTCTTTCAGCAAAAAAACCAAGAAATCTAAAGAAAGTTGAAGCTAAATGGAAGGATGGAACATGGGTCCTTCCTGAAGAATCAATTGAAGGAATATCAGAATTAGTTTCATTGTACATCAAAAGGCAACATTCAAATAGGTCAGATTGAACCTGTTATAAGTAGATCCAACGTCTTTGTCTCATCTTTACATTGATTTTGACCTTTCTGATGACACACAATCCTCAGCACAAAGGTGATATGACTGCTATATCAGTAGCTAGATCAAGATTCGGTGTCATTGGTGTGGCGTTCAGTGCCAAAGAACAGGATAGAATAGGATAGGATAGAAAAGAACAGACTAGAAGGGAACACAATATAATAACTATGGAATAGAAAATACATAAGAATAAAATATAATGAAAAAGATCAGAATAGAACTTTTCCTAGCTATAATGTAAGCCCTTTAAGGATAGGAGATGTTTCATTTTTTTCTTTTGTATATTCAGCCCCTAGCACAGTGTTGGGTATGTAGTAGGAATTAGTAATTTTTTGTCATTTAATTCATTATTTGCTACATCCAGTATCTTTGGACTTTTCTAAATAAAGTATTCATGATATATAGGCAGGGGGCTTTTTTTTCTTTATAGATGAGGAAATTGAGCAAAGAGAGACCAAGCAAATTGCCTGAGGCCACATAGATAGCAAATAGTGGAGATTCAAACCCAGGTCACCTGATTTCAGTTTTAATTCTATTATATAATGCTGTTACTTCACAGCTCCTAAAATCCTCCAAGAGAACTCAGAGCTGGAAAAGACTTTTGCAAATGAGGAAACTGAGTCTTAGAACCTCAGGACAAGGTTAAGTGACTTGACCAAGGTCATCCAGTAAGTAAGGACAAGGATTTGAACCCAGATCTTCTGACTCCAGGGTTAACTCAACATGGTTCCTCTGACTCATATGGCTGAAAAAGTCAATGCTCTTTCAGCTATATCACCTCATGTGTTGATGAGGAAACTTAAGTTCAGAAACTCTGAACAAGGTTAAACTATCTGACTAAGGTCAAGCATCAAGTAAATGACAGGAATAGGATCTGAACTCATGTCCTTGGACTTAACATCTAGAGCTATTTCTACTGCATCATTTAGAAAAATTTCTCATTATTCCTTAGCGAAATGACTATAAATGGTGGAGGAGCAAGAAATTTAATTGTTTTCACATTATCTTGTAGACTCTTGTTGCAACACAGATTTTATTACACAGATTTGTCTGCTACTACGGGATGCATCACATCTCAGGAAATGTGACAATTCCTGGCAGTCAAATCCTTTCATAAAATTGCCATAAGGCAAATGGCAGCTCTCTTTCTCAGCTCAAGCCTCAATAAGGAAGTCCATTGTGTCTGGAGGAAGCCTTGTCATATGGTGTCAGATCAGGGTAGATCCTAGCCATCACTGTGATATAGCTCATCTTTGGAACTCAGGGCTTTTTTCTTCTCCTCACACTATTATCCCCTAAAATCATGACGTGTAGCAGTTAGAAGGAACTGACTTTCCTGCATTCTAAACCATACATTTTACAGATGAGAAAGCTGGAGCCAAGGGAGAAGACGTGATATGCCCAAGGTCATATGGACACTAAATGGTAGGACTTGGGACTTAAAACCCACCTCTTCTGACTTTAAATCCAGTGTTCTTTGTACTTCCCATGGTTCTTTGGTTTCTGCTTCCTAATCACTCACTACAGCTCTATCTCCCCCTCCCCAACCTTCACCTGCCCCTGCTTGGCTTAGCTCCATCATTTTTCAATCTTGTTCCACTCTCCATGACTCCATTTGGGATTTTCTTGGCAAAGATAGTGGAGTGGTTTGCCATTTCCTTCCCTGGCCCATTTTACAGATAGGGAAACTGAGACAAACAGGGTTAAGTGACTTGCCCAGGGTCACACAGCTAGTAAGTGTCTGAGGCTAGATTTGAACTCACAAGGATGAGTCTTCCCAGGCCTGGAGGGTTACCTATATGTCTTTGACCATGCCAATTTTCTGTCTAGAATTCTTTTTTCCTATCTCCATTGAAACCCCACCCTCCTGCTGTCTTTCAAAGCCCATCTCAAATACTACTTCCCCAATGAAGTCTCTTTTAAGATCTCCCTCCTTACCCACTGCTTCCAACTCTCTCACTCTTTCTCCAAATGCCAGGAGCGCTTTGTTCATGCTTCTCTTAGAGCCCTTATCACACTGTGTTTTCTAGTCACAGAAATTTACAATTGTAAGGGCACTTCAGCAGCCAACCAAGCAAATAAAAGTAATTCCCATTATTAAATAACTTCACAAAACATTTTTATCTCTATTCTCACTTTCACTGGACTGTACATTCCTTTAAACAAAAGCTTATAGGTATAGTTGTAAATGTCATGGAGGATGAAGTATCCCTTTCTGGATGGTCTTTAAGGTCAAAATTGTTTTCACAATAACACTAAGACATTAATTGCTTATTAAAATACCCTTCCCTTTTATGACTAAAATCTATGTGAGGCAGAATTTTCTTCATATATTTCAAGCATCATAATATATCACAACAGACTGAGTAAAAAGTAGGTATGAAAATCCAACTGTCTTCTATTGCCAAAAATTAAAGGGATTTGCAAAAATATTAAAACAATGCCTTGCTCTTTTTCACTTATTTTAAAATTTTGGATAACATAGTTTATTTTCATAAAATATTTATCCTAGCATATAATTGAGTTTATTAATGTTACTCCTATATTAATTGAGAAATATTTTTAAATTTTATTAGTTTTATTTTCTGATATGGTAAGTATCAATAGATGAAGGTGTGTTGGAAAATATTTAACAACTGGCTTTCTGAAAAAATGTATGCACTACATAGTTTTAAGTTTAATCTACATTATTAATACTTTCTTCATCACTTTCTGAAGTCTAGACAATCAACAAAACAACAAATCAAGCCCAAATTTAGAGCATTTGTCAATTTCTGAGGTGTAAAAATTTAACAATTTGCTCTCATGCTTTGTACTAGCCCTAGTTTACCCTTGAGTATAATCCAAATGCAAAAGAAATCATCAATTTTTAAGAATGTAAAAGTATCCTCAATACATTTTAAGCTTATAAAGGGGTCCTCAGATCAAAAAGTCTAAGAAATTTAAGGACTTAAGGTCCTTTAAGGCAAATAACATCTTATTAATCTTTTATCGATTATAGCACAAATCCCATGAGTTATTATAGCATGATGAAAGAGGGTTTTCTTTGGAGTCATTACCTATGTGACTCTGGATGAGTCATTAAACCCCTCTGAGTCTCATTTTTCTCTTCTATAAGGGATATAGCTAGATAGATGAGGGGCATCAATATATAAATCTATGTGAGATATAGCTATAAGGGATGACCCTATAGGGACAATACTATTTCTACTCTCTACCTCCTACTGCTATTAGAATGGCAGAGTGGATAGGGTCCTGGACTTGGAGTTAGGAAGACATGAGTTCATACTCCACCTCAGACACTCACTAGCTGTGTGTATCTAGACAAGTTATTTAGCCTCTGTCTGTTTCATGTTCTTCATCTGTAAAATGGGAATGAGTAACATCTTTCTTACAAAGTTGTAGAAGGGTCAAATGAGATAAAGTACTTTATAAACCTTAAAGAGCTATGTAAATGCTATTATTAGTCAGTTACATAACCTCTCTGTGCCTCATATTCATCACCTGTAGAATGAGCAGATTGGATGTGAAGGACACAAAGGTCCCTTCCAGCTGCCCTTTCCTTCCCTGCCCACAGTAGGTGCTGAATGAAGGAGTGAATTGATGAAGAGAAGGCTAGAAAACTGCCTTTACCCCTAGAAAACAAGCAAGCAAAAACACATTTGGAGACTAGAGGCTGTAAAACTTTCCACCAAAGGCAGGTATCCTACATCAGCCAGTAATGTTTGGTAAAATCCAACCTGTAGGCAGAGGGGTTGGACCAGCTTTGAGTATCCATCCTGAGTGAGATTCTCTTGACAATGTCGAGCTGAGTGTGGTGTAGGTTGCATTAGATACATTAGATTAGACATTTACCACCTGGAGCAATCCCTATGATTTCTAAGGCTATGATTTGAGAGCAAGAGTTGACCACTTATTCCTCCTTCTTTTTTAAATGGATTGCATAAAACTGCATTTAACTTCGTGTAGTTAAACTAATATTGGTTCATTAGGTGAAGTGGGAACTGCTAACTTTAGGTGACCTCAAAACAAGAAAAGCCAAATCTGATCAGTGTGGATTATAAAGCATCATTTTTCAATCAGCTTAGCAGAGGAAATATCATCCTGGTTTGTTTAGATCATTAACCTCTGGAAATAAAATCACAAAGGCAAGTACAGCCTTTGCAAAATGGCCAACCAGTGCAAATCTCAGATGCTTTACTATTAGATGCAAGGTAGGAAACACCAAATACGGCATGTATTTCCTTAGCTGTGTCTACAAACCTTCCTTTTGGCTGCTTCTCAGCTCAAGTGGAGCCTTCTCCTGCCCTACCAGCTGCTGGACATACTCTATCTACGCAGCCCTTGCTCTCTGTGGCTGGGAACTCTTGGGATGCAGAGGCAGGAGGTTGGAGGGCTAGGGGAAAGAAAGTCCTTATTAGCATTTCTTAGTTATTTTAACTGGGTAGTGATTTGATAATCATAGATACTAGCTGAAGCCCATCTAGGGGTAAGTAAATCAGAAATTGACAGTCTTGATAGGAAATGAGGAACTATCTGGTGAAGGGAAAGTGGGGCAGCCTTGGTTTGCTACTATAAATATCCTAGAAAGAACTCCCAGGGAGGAGGTCACTTTTATTCTTCTAATATATTCTTCTTTCTCTGAAGACATTAACTTTGGCACTGTGAGGGGATCACAATTAAGCATTCTCTTTTCAGGAAAATTTTTTTAATTAATAAGCATTTATTTTCTCTGCCTTGTCTCCTTCCGTCTCTGAAAATTAAAAAGAAAACTCCTGTTTCCCATATACCTAGTGAAGAAAAGAGAATTTCCACGTGGATCAGGTACAAAAACCTGTGTCTCATTTTGCATTTTGAATCCATTGTTTGTCTGGCACAAGATGGGTAGCAACAGCTTTTGCCCTATGGAATTGTGGTTGGTCATTACATTCATCAGAGCTCATAAGTTGTTCTTGGTTGCCTTTCTTTGTCAAGCCATTATTATTGTCTTAATTAGCCGCCTGGCTCTGGTCATTTCACTCTACACTGGTTCATACAGGCCTTAACCAATTTTCTCTGAAATCATATATTTATTGTATCTTATGGCATAATATATTCCATTCCATTCTTCTATAATAATTTGTTCAATTATTCCTTAATAAATGGGCATCCTCTTGGTTTGCAGTTCTTTGGCTACAAAAAGAGATTCTATAAATATTTTTGGATATCTGGGTCATTTTCCTTTTTCTTTGATCAATTTGGGATAAAGGCCTAGTAGTAGAATCCATAGCTAAATATTCTGAACAATCTTCCCAGTGGGAAGAGGATAGTAATTGTCTCCAGAGGATCTGGTTTCTGCTAGGCACCACCCTTATGACACTGGGCTTAACCTAACTTAATTCCTCTTTTATAGTAGCGAACAAGGCTGACACATTTTCCCTTCACCAGTTGACCCCCATTTCCTGGCAAGGTTGCTAATTTCTGATTTACTTACTTTTTATTTACCTTTATCCTTTACTTACCAGTGGACAAGATATTTAACCTCTCTGCTTCATTTTCCTAATCTGCAAAATGGGCATAGGGGTGAACTTGATAACCTCTAAGGTCCCTTCCAAAAACAAAAAAACTGGAAGTAGGAAGACCAAGAGCACAAATACACATATGCGAACATACTTCTTTATCATGCATTGGGTTCTATGGGCTGAAAAGAGCATTGGAGTAGAAGCAACTCACCAATCTCAGCCCAGCCTCATCTATCCTGATCCTAAGCACACAGAAGGACTTGACCTAATATGCTCAGTAGTAAGCTTCAGCTAAGCCCCTGCTGAAAGCAATGTGGTTATAATATGTTCTTTTCTCTCTTTTTCCATTTCTGCCCTTTGGAAGGCTAGCTCAAAAATTAACCTTCTAGGATACCCCAGGGTGTGTGAATGTAATGCTTGAGCAAAGATCTAATAAAATGCTAGGAGCCCCACAAAGAAATTTGTATGCACTGATCAGGTCATTTGTATGTATCATCACACCAGTGCCAAAACAGATACAATACCATTGATTTTTGTCTTTGCTTTTGGATGCCCAGAGAGGAAGCAAGAATGATGCTTGACATTGCTTCCTTAACAGACCTATGAGATATTCTCCCAGCATCCAGAGGCTACCATCCTGCCAGGGAATTTTCTGGTCAATTGGGAGAGGTCTGGTCTAGGGAAAATTGTATCAGCTATCAAATATCATGAAAAAAGTAATTTAGATCAATAATAGTTAAAGAAATGCAAATTAAAACAAGTTTGAGGATCCACCTCATACACATCAGAATGGTCAAGATGACAAAAGAGGAAAATGACAAATGTATGGGCTTTGGGAAAACAGATTCACTGGTACACTATTGGTGGAATTGGGAATTGGTCCAATCATTCTAGAAAGCAATTTAGGACCATGCCCAGAAAGTTAGTATGCTTTGACTTAACTCTACCCTTTCTAAGACTATACCCCAAAGAAAACAAAAAAGAGCCAAAGGATTTATATGTACAAAAATACTTAAAGCAGTTTTTTTCATGATAACCAAAAATTGGTAACTGTAGTTAAACAAACTGTGGTATATGAATATTCATATATATATCTATATATATATGTGAATACATATATATGTATTCAATAACACAGTATTGTGCTGTAAGAAATGATCAAATGGACAATTTTAGAGGAAGCTGAGAAGATGTTTGTGAACTGATGCAGAGCGAAGTGAGCAGAACTTGAACAATCTGTGTACAATTATGCCAACATTATAGAGAAAAACAATTTTGAAAGATTTTAGAGCTTGGATCAATGCTATGACAAACCATGAGTCCAAAAATATGATTATGGAACATGCCACTGAACTCCTGTTAGAGAGGTGACGAACTTAAAATGCAGAGACATATATTTTGGGCTTGGCTAATGTGGGAAATTATTTTGCCAGACTATGAAGCTATGTGTTAAATGCTTTGTCTTTCTTTTTATTTACTTAATGTGGGGAGGGGAGGGAGAAGTAGTAGGAGGGATAGATTAATTTTTAAAATGTCTCTGATTTAAAATAATATAAAAACAAAACTTTTTTTTAAAAAATAGAATCAGGTATGATCCAAATTTCCTGAATGGAATGGTATCTTTCCTGCTTCAGTTTCAGATAGGTTATCTCATGCATTCGTATAAATATTTATGAATTCAATAGACATTCAGTAGGTTCTATTACATCCAGGAGAGAAAGTATCCAGTGGATAAAGGGTTAGCTGTGAAATCAGAAAGACCTGGGTTCAAATCGTGCCTATTATATATAATATTATATACTGAAAACAGGGGAAAATTACTTAACCTCTCAGCCTCATGCAACTGTGTAAGATTATAAATTCTAGATGATATGAATTGGTGGAAGGAGTTCCTATTTCAGAGAGATGATCCCACACTGATGGTTCATAGATCTGGACACCCCTCCGCCTCCAAAAAAGTCAAGAAGTACTTACTACATACTAGATACTGTGCTAGGGATACAAAGAAAGGCAAAAAATGGTCCCTACTCTCAGACAAGTATTAGCTGTGTGATCCTGGGCAAGTCACTTAAGCCCTGTCTGCTTCAGTTTCTTCCTCTGTAAAATGAGAATGACAGCACCTCACAGGATTGTACAGATCTAATGAGGTAACATAAATAAAGAACTTTGCAAACCTTAAAGTGCTATATAGATGCTAGTTATTCCTACTATTTCTCAAGAGTAGCATAGTGGTATGATGCATAGAAAGTCATCCTGGGAGAACGGATGACCTTAGTTTCAAGGCTGGACTCTGATATATATGAGCTGACTGTCAGTGACTCCAGAGGAGTCACTTAATTTCCCAGCACCCCAGACAATGTCACAGTGAAGTTATTGATCTGCATTGATAGAGGACATTTCTTCACCTAGGAACTTCTTGAAGTAATACAATTAGAAGTCTGAACCAAAAAATAGAGAGATGAATGGGTAAATGGATGGATGGATAGATATTTATATGCATATATGTATGAGTATATATCATATATGTGCATATTATATATGTCTATACACACAGCCACACTCACACATATATGTCACAAGAAGTGAGTAAAGCCAGGAACTTAGCTGTTAAATTTGCTCATGTTGTTTTCCCCCAAAAGGTTGTAAGTTTTTTGAAGGCAGACACCGTTTCATTTTTGTCTTCCTATTTGCATTTTCTAGATTAGCACTGGGAACATAGAAAGTGATTAATAAAGACTTGTTGAATGAATGAATGAATTCCAGATAAGGGAGAAAGCAAATTCCCATTGAGAATTGAAAAGTAGCACAGTAAAATTACACCATTTTTTTTTTCTGGCTGTCTCCCATGCCTGGAGTGTTCTTCCTTCTCTTTTCTACTTCCTGGCTTCCTTTAAGTCCCAATTAATATCCCACTTTGTAGAGGAAGTCTTCCTTAACCCCTTTTAATTCCAGTGCTTTCTTTCTTGTAATTATTTCCTGGTTAACCTATATATAGCTTGCTTTATATAAAGATATGGCAAGATATGTTTGCATGTTGCCTCTCCCATTAGATTGTAAGGTCCTTGAGAGCAGGGACTTTCTTTTGCCACTTTTTGTATTTCCAGTGCTTAACACACTGCCTGATTCATAGATGGCACTTAATAAATGCTTATCAATTGATTTATTGATCCAGATGAGAATAAAGGCAGTATTTACACAGCTTCTGTAGTGGTCCTAGCCATCTTTTTCAGTCAAACTTTCACCTTTTCCTTCTTAAAAGGATCAAATCTTGTACCTTGCTCAAAACCAGCACCTAAAAGGAAGCCCATTTCATTGTCTGCTATTCCATAGTCTATAGTCTCTTGTCTGGGCAGGTTTGCCTCAAATAACAAAAAGCCAGTGAGAGGGTGAAGCAACATCTTCCCCTCTAATGTTGAGAGGGAGAGAGGAAGAGAGAGAGAGAGGGAGAGAGACAGAGAGAGAGAGAGAGAGAGAGAGAGAGAGAGAGAGAGAGAGAGAGAGAGAGAGAGAGAGAGCGCATTTAGTGTTCAACTGAAATGAGCCTGTGACATCTGTCTCTCAATTAAAACCATTGGTTGCAGCTGGTTATACCTACCAAAGTTTATTACCACAAAGGCAGCCTGAAGAAGGAATATCAACAAACACATTAGAAAGCTCCAAAAGAAGGTGTTAATTAGGGAATGTGAGATCTAACCATTCACTAAGACCAGTATTAGGGAGGGGTTGGGAGTGAGGAAAGATGAATTATATGTAAATGAGCTGCCATGGATCCATCCTCATTATCACACAGGCAGCCCTGGTATTAGTGATAGGAGCAACGTGGATTCTGGTTAATGTGAATTCTAAAGTGGGCCTGGCAGTGGAAAACTCTGAAAAGCTAGGAAGTCTAATTATCTTTTCAGATTCAGGACATCTCCTTTTCTGTTGTTCTCCATCCCAGTTTTGACACTTATTAAGGTTGTAATCTTGGGCAAGTACTGTAATAAGATCATAGATCCAGAGCTGGAAAGGACCTCAGAGGCCATACCATCCAATCCCTTCATTTACAGATGAGGAAACAGGCCCAGAGAGATGGAGTGAATTGTCCATGGTTACATGGGTTGCAAATATAAGAGGTAGATTTGAACACAGATGCCCTGCTTCTAGATATACGCTCATCCCAGTGTGCCACATATCTGTAAAATAAGGAGATTAGACTGGGTAATTTCTAATGTTCTTTTCCATCACTAACATTCTATGATTGAAATACTGTCCTCTGTTGGCAGTGGGATAGTGGATTTTGGTACAAGAAAGAGTAGAAAGCTTCATAAAAAAGCCTTATAAACCAGTGACCAAGAATTTCATGGGAGCTCTAGGTTCCTTTGAGAAGAGAATTTTCAATGGAGCTTTAAATTTTTTTTTAATTTTAATATAAAATTTATTTATTTTTTAGTTTTCAACATTCATTACCACAAGAATTTGAATTCAGAATTTTGGCCCCATCTCTCCCCATCCCCCACCCCAGGACAGCTTGCACCTCATCCACCCTTTTCCTGAGTCTGTCCTCCTTTCTATCAACCCCCATACTTCGATCCTCCTTCTCTCTTTTTCTGAAGGGAAAAATAGATTTCTATACCCCATTGCCTGTACATCTAATTTCCCAGTTGCATGCAAAAACAATTTTTAACATTCATTTTTAAAGCTTTGAGTTCCACATTCTTTCCCTTCCTCCTTCCCCACCCACCCTCATTGAGAAAGCAAGCAATTTGATATGGGTCATATATGTGTAGTCATGCAAAACACTCCCATAACAGTTACGTTGCAAAAGACTAACCACATTTCCCTTTGTCCTGTCCTGCCCTCCATTTACGCAACTATCTCCCTTGACCTGTCCCCCCACCATAGTGTTTGCTTCTGATTATCCCTTTCCCCAACTTGCTGTCTCTTCTATTATCTGCCCTCTCCTATCCCCTTCCCTCCTACCTTCCTGCAGGGTAAAATAGATATCCAAATCCAATCGAGTGTGTGTTATTCCCTCCTTAAGCCAAATTCCTTAAGAGTAAGGCTCACTTATTCCCTTTCATCTCCCTCCTTTTCCCCTCCATTGCAAAAGCTCTTTCTTGCCTCTTGAATGGAAAATGATTTGCTGCTTTGTACCTCTCCCCTTCTCTTTCTCCTAGTACATTCCACTCAACAGTAAATTTGATTTTTTAGGTATTCTCCCTTCATTCTCAGCTCACCTTTTGCCTTCTGTCTCTGTCTCTGTCTCTATATGTGTATGTGTATATATATATATATATACACATACACATATACACATTCATGCATATACATATATCTACATATATACGTACCCATATATAACATATACATACATATACCCATATACATATACATACCTAGACATATACACATGCATATATATAACACACACACACACACGCACCCATGCATATATGTGTGTGTGTGTGTAAATATATATATATTCCCTCTAACTACTCTAAGACTGAGAAAGGTCTTGTAAGTTACAGATATCATTTTTCCATGTAGGAATGTACACAGTTCAACTTTAATGAGTTTCTTATGACTTCTCTTTCCTGTTTACCTTTTCATGGTTCCCTTAATTCTTGTATTTGAAAGTCAAATTTTTCTGTTCCACTCTGGTCTTTTCAATAAGACTGCTTGGAAGTCCTCTATTTTATTGAAATTCCAATTTTTCACCTGAAGCATTATACTCAGTTTTTCTGGGTAGGTGATTCTTGGTTTTAATCCTACCTCCTTTGACTTTTGGAATATCATTTTCCAAGCCCTTCAATCCCTTAGTGTAGAAGTTGCTAAATCTTTTATTATGCTTATAGTATTTCCATGATACTTGAATTGTTTCTGGCTGCTTATAACACTTTCTCCTTGACCTGGGAACTCTGGAATTTGGCTACAATATTTCTAGGAGTTTTCCTTTTGGGGTCTTTTTCTAGAGGTGATCAATGAATTCTTTCCATTTCTTTTTACTCTCTGGTTCTTGAATATCAGGGCAGTTTTCCTTGATAATTTCTTGCAAGATGATGTCTAGGCTCTTTTTTTTTAATCGTGGTTTTCAGGCAGACCAATACTTTTTAAATTGTCTCTCCTGGATCTATTTCCCAGGTCAGTTGTTTTTCCAATGAGATATTTCACATTGTCTTCTATATTTTCATATTTTTGGTTTTGTTTTATAATTTCTTGATTTCATATAAAGTCATTAGCTCCCATCTGCTCCATTTTAATTTTTAAAGAACTATTTTCTTCAGTGAGTTTTTGGACCACTTTTTCCATTTGGCCCATTCTACTTTTTCAGGCATTCTTCTCCCCATTGGCTTTTTGGACCTCTTTTGCCCTTTAGGTTAGTCTGTTTTTAAAGGTGTTATTTTCTTCACCATTTTTTGAGTCTCCTTTAGCAAGTTGTTGACTTGTTTTTCATGATTTTCTTGCATCACTCATTTCTCTTCCCAATTTTTCCTCCACCTCTCTTACTTGATTTTCAAAATCCCTTTTGAGCTCTTTCATATCCTAACACCATTTCATATTTTTGTGGAGGCTTTGGATGTAGGAGCCCTGGCCTTGGGGTCTTCCACCACAAGTATGCTTTTATCTTCCTCATCTGAATGGATGGAAGAAAGGATTTTTCACGAAGAAATTAACATTCTATGATCTTATTCTTTTCCCCCTTTTGGGGCATTTTCCCAAACAATTACTTGACTTTTAAGCCCTTTGTCAAGTGGAGGCTATATTACCCTAGGCTTCAGAGATTTTGTGCAGCTATTCTCTGAGATATCTCTAGGGACCTGTAACGTGGTATGATCAAAGGAGAGGTGTTTACTCCTTTTCTGGCCTGTGCTCTACTCTGTGAGCAACCTACAAGAACTCTTTTCTGCCCTGGAACTCCATAGCTGCTATAAGCTCTTCCACACAAGTGGTCCTCACCCTAGGACCACCACTCAGGACTGAGACCCAGATAAGCTTCTTGATTCCCCCTTCTTCTGTAGATTGAAAGCTCCAGTAGAAACCGCTCCTGCAGCAGTGGCTGTTGCCAGCCTGGGACCGGGGCTGGGGCTGGACCAAGCTTCCCTCTCACCCAGGTGAGCGAGCTTTCTTACTGACCTTTGAAATCATCTTTGGCATTTGTGGGTTGAGAAATATTCAAACTGCACTAGCTGCCCTTGAATCAGCGCCCTGAAGTCTGCTCAGGTCCTGGCTTTGCTCTTTGCCTTTGAATATTTTTTTTGGCAGTGATTTTCAGAAAGGTATAGATGAGGTGTTCATTAAAGATTGTTTTTGTTACTGTTCTTCAGTCATGTCCTCCTCTTTGTGACCCCATTTAGGGTATTATTAGGGTTATATTAGGGTTAGATATTAGCATGGCTTGCCATTTACTTCTTCAGTGGATTTAAGCACACAGAAGTTAAATGACTTGTCCAAGGATACATAGCTAGTAAGTTTCCAATGCTGGATTTGAACTCATGTCTTCCTGACTCCAGGCATAGCGCTTTATCCATTGCACCATCTAGTGGCACATTGTTATTAAACATCTAGTTAGCATAAAAGTAGGAAGGACAGCTTAGCTAAATGGTTGCACATCAGAGCCAGTAGGCAGAAAGATCTCAACAGGTTAGAACATTGGTCTAAGATGGAATTCAATAAGTATAAACATAAATTTTCATATCTGGGTTAAAAAAATCAACTTTTCAATACAAGTCATGGCAGGAATAGCTAGAAATCAATTTCTGTGAAAAAGTTATGATTTTATTAGGCAGCAAGTTCAATATATGACAGCCAAATAAAACTAATAATATAAATTTAAGGGACATTCAGAGAAAACAATGCTTGTGAACAGGGAGATGATAGTGGCAGTAGACTTTTGCCCTGGCTAGATTCCATCTAGGGCAAAGGCTCTTAACTTGAGGTCTATGAAATTATCTTTAAAAATATTTTGATAATTTTTTTTTAAGGCAATTGGTTTCCTTTGTCATCCTATGTGTTTTATTTTATGCACAGTATTTGGGGGAGGTGGGAGGGCAGGAGTGAGGATAGGCATCACCAGATTGCCAAAGTAATGTATTCAGTTCTGGCTTCTATTTGTTAGGTAGGATGAAACACTGGAGGGTATTCAGATGAGGGTAACCAGGATGGTGAAAGCCCTCAAGTCCTTGTATTATATGAGCATCTGTTGAGCAACTGAGAATATTTATCCTGAAGAATGGGGCTAGGGACTAGGATACTGTCTTCATATATTTAAATGCCTTTCTTGTGGATGAGAGATGAGACTGCTTATCCACAGAGCATGGAAGTAGGAGTAATATATAGAAATTGAAGGAAGGAAAACTCTTCTAACAGTTGAAACTATTCAAAAATCAAATGGGCTGCCTTGGGAGGTAGAGGACTCGTGTACTAGGTGTCTAAGCAAAGATTGGAGATCTCCCTGCTTACCAAATTATGTCCTCCTCCTACTAATCCCTGAAAATACCAGTCCACATTTCATTCCTTTGGTTTAAGGCACTCCAGATGAAAATGCCAGCTAGGACCCTGGGAAGAAGATAACATTTAAAGCTATATCAGTCATTTACATCTTAGTGTGAATCAGTTTTTCTAGATCCTTTCATAAGAGAAGCCTTTGTTAAAGGAATATCATAGGGATATGGCTATCCATAGTGATATTACAAGGACACTGAGCATAGAAAAAGTGCATCAAGGAAAAAGATTTCCAACTTTGTAATTTAATTCCTCCTGAGTATAATCTCTATGGAAGGATGACGGTTATAATAAATACTTCTAGAATCAGAAAGCAGTAATGATAGATGATATTTATGGAACACTTTTCCAAAAGCGCTTTACAGACTTACCTTGTTCCAGCCTCACAACAACCAGTGTGGGGTCAGTGGGTAGATCACTGGATGAGAAGTCAAGAGGAATTGGATTCAAATCCTGCCTCAGTAACTTACCAGTTGTACGACCCTCTGCAAGTCATTTAATCTCTCTGTGCCTCAGATTTCCTACCTGCAAAATGGGGACATTATAGCTCAGTACAGTTGAAGGCATGTCAGAGAATCTGGATCTGATTCCTGGCCCTGCTATTCACCACCTGCAGGATCTTGAGAAAGTCACTCATCCTCTATGAACCTCAGCTGCAAAGTTAAGGGGTTCGTCTAACTGATTTCTGAGGTTCTTATGATCAGTAGTACTTCTACCATGGGGGTTGCTTTAAGGAACAAATGAGATAAAGCTTTTGAAATGTTTTACAAATCTTGAAGACCTATGTTAATATCAGTTAGCATTATTATCCTGAAATTACAATTCCAGATCATTAGACCTTGAAGATCAACACAGCCCTGGCATAACAGTGTTTGATTTCAAATTTTCTGGGCCTCGGAGCCTGGATGGCTAACCTGAGTTTTGTGCATCCTGCCTCCATTTGGCTTAGCAAACCCTTCTGGGAAATCACTTTTACCTAAGAAATCTTTTCTTAAAAAATATTCTGCTTCAAATGCTGCTAATTGATGGTGTTTATATGGGTACTCTCTGTGCGCCTGCCAGATGAAGTACCTCAATCAGATTGCTGCTATTTTAATCAGTCTAAGCCTCCCAGGGATATGCTGGATCCATGTGAAACTTTTGGCCTGACCTGCTTTAATTTATTCTAAAAGGCTTGTGCCCCTTGGAAGTAAAACCCAAATTGGTTCTCAGGAAAACTAGGGAGTTTGTCTCTGTTGCTCACTATGGCTTTCTTTTTTTAATGCCCTTACCCATTTTCAATCAATCATTTCACAAGCATTTAGTAAGTAGACACTATGAGCCAGTATTTTTACCAAGAATAGTAGGGTCCACAGAGGTCACAAAGAGTTGGACACATCTGAACAACAACACGAACTAAACTTGTACCAGACATTGGGATCACAATGAAATCATGACCCTATTCTGAAGCAATTTGCATTCTATCTGGGTGGAATTAACTATTATAAATACCCAAATTAACTACAAAGGACCCATGAAGAAAGACTACTTAACTCCAGAGAAAGAACTGATAAATAGAAGTTGGTATAGAATGATTTTACATACACATACATATATATACACACATATATATATATACACATATACACATACATTTTTGTGTGTATGTGTGTGTGTGTGTGTGTGTGTGTGTGTGTGTATTTGGTCTAATGGTATCCATGTGTAGAACAGGAGGTAGGGAAAAAAAGAGAAAAAAATCCTTGAAGTCTTTACTATACATTTAAAAGAATAGCAAGTTGAACATAATAAATATGCAGTTTTATGGGCAATAATTTTTTTTATTCTACTGTTATGGAAAGATGTTTTATTTCATAAGTTGAAATGAAATAATATTTTAAAAAGAAAAGAGAAAACCCACGGAGAGGGAAAAGTTAATAAACACTTATACAATACCTGCTGTGTGTCAGTCACTGTTCATTTTTACAAATACTAGCTTATTTGATCCTCACAACAGTCCTGTGAGGAAGATGCTGTTATCTCATTTAACAAATGGGGAAACCAAGGCAGGCAATAGTTGAGTGATTTGAGAAAAGGCACAACTGGTTAAGTGTCTGAGGTCAGATTTGAACTCAGGTTTTCTTGATTCTAAGCCCTGCACTTCCTCCGCTACTCTACCAGCAACCTTTTAAGTAACTATACATAAAATCAATTTACAAGTAATTATTATGCACTTACTATGAGCCCTGGGGTACTTGGCTGTGGGGATACAAAGACAGAAATATTTCTTTTATGAAGCAGTTTAAATTCCATTTGAAAAGAAAACATACTAAATGGATTATACTCACACATGGAGACATGCACACATATACATATATGTATGATTGCATATATAGCAATACATCCATGCACATTCATATGTTACTATTTGTAATATATAAAATGATAATATATAAGTATATACTTTATATGTGTAAGTATATATAAAATATATACCATAAATATGAGATGGTTGTTTTTTGGGGGGAAGATCCTAAAAATTAGAGAGTTCAAGAAAATCCTTTTGACACATGTGGTGTCTAAACTAAGCTCTCAGTCATTCAACCAATTAAACATTAAGTGCCTAGAATGTTCCTGGCGCTGTGCTAGGTGCCACAAATAGAAATACAACTGATGAGACAATCACTACTAACAAGCAGCTTACATTTAATGGGAGAGATAACAAGTATAGATGTATATGTGTGTGTGTGTGCGTGTGTGTCTGTATTATATGTATACACATATATACATATACGTACACACACACACACACACACATATATATATATATACACATATATATATGTTGTTCAGCTATTTTTCAGTCATGTCCAATTCTTCATGACTCCATTTGGGGTTTTCTGGGCAAAGATACTGGAGTGGTTTGCCATCTCCTCTCCAGATCATTTACAGATGAGGAAACAGAGGCAAACAGGGTTAAGTGACTCATCCAGGGTCACATAGCTAGGAAGTGTCGAGGCCAGATTTGAACTTGGAAAGAGACATCTCCTGACTTGAGGCCTAGCACTCTATCCACCATGCTACCTAGCTGTCTCCATATAAATCTTTAGTGAACGAACATAAGTATAAAAATATAGCTCTCTGTATATACCCTATTCTTACACATATGTATAGTTTTACATATATACACATATACATGTATACATATATGTATATATGTAAACTATACATATATGTAAGAATAGGGTATTAGTTGAGTAAATACATCAATTCATTCCACTGAACTTAACATAAATGATAAGATAAGAAACAATCAATCTTAATCATAGGCTTTAGTTTCAGTCCATCAATCAATTCTAGTCTTTAATCCGAGACCAAAAAGCCCTTGGAACTGGATTGCTTCTTCATAGGAATTATGTTCAGATAGGCTGAAAAACCTTATTCCACTCCAGAGGGTCATTTATAGAGTATCAAGTGAGTGGAGAACTGAAATTATTGTAGAGAATGGAGGAAGTATAGTATTCTTGTAAGCCCCCCTTGGGAAGGAGTTATTTGGCTGGGGAGGGGAGCCCTTCACCTTTGGCTTATTCTTAGGTGCGGTGGATAGAGCTCTGGGCCTGGAGACAGGAAGACTTATCTTCATGAGTTTAAATCCATATTCAGACATCTACTAGCTGTGTGACCCTGGGCAAGTCACTTAACCCTGTTTGCCTCAGTTTCCTCGTCTGTAAAATGAGCTGGAGAAGGAGATGGCAAACCTCTTCAATATCTTTGCCAAGAAAACCCCAAATGGGGTGATGAAGAGTTGAACATAACTGAAAAATAATTAAACATTCATAGTGTCTATATGACTCTCCATTTTTGAGGAGCTCTCTAAGTAATTTGCAGAAAGGCCTTCCAGCACCAACAAAACTATACTGTAACCATTGTCACGAAGTGGAAAGAATTTGGAATTTGGAATCAGATGGATTTCTGGCTCTGTCACTTGCCAACTTTTTGACCTTGGGCAAGTAATTTTCCTTTTCTGAGATTCAATTTCCTTATCTTAAAAAAATGAGGAAAATAATTTTCACACCACTGGCTTTATGAGATTATTGTGAGGAAAATGCTTTTGTAAAGCCTTAAGCACTACAGCTATGTGAAGAGTTGTTACTGTTACTACCCTTCTCAAGAAGATTTTGCATTTTACAGGTAGCAGAAAGGATAATAATTAACCTAAAGGAATGGATCTCAGGTGCCTGGGAGGAGGAATTCTGGGCATGACAGAGGCAGTATAGTACAGTGAAAATGAGCTGGAGGACCTGAGCATAAGATCTAGCTCTTCCATTTACTATCTGTGTGTCTTAAGGGATGTCATTTATTTAACCTCTTTGACCTCAGTGTCTACTTCTACAAGATGAAGGAGGTTTGACTGGATGAGCTCTGAGGTCCCTTCCAAGTCCAAAACATATGCATGTATCATTGGTCCTTTTCCCAGCCAGCGAAGCAGATAACATAGCTTTGAGCATCTGCATGGACTTGACTTGTGTGTGAATTGGATATAAGTGAGGCAGAGCTGCCCAAATTCATTAACTTCATTCTTTTTTCTCGAGTCATTGAAGTTCAGTGACAGGACAAAAGTCATCACAACTGGTGATGGCCCAGGATGCAGTGAATGACCTTGGTGACTAACGTCTAAGCTATAAATGCTTCACTGCACCTTCTTCAGGCACCTTTGTGACTGTAGGAGCAAATTGTTCTCATCTATCCACTCCACTTGGGAAGGTCTTCACATACTTTGGGTATAGACATCCCCCTCTGTCACCACAAGGTTTGAGGCCTGTAGTTTACCCTCAAAGTGGTTTAGTTCATCTGCTGAGACAATTTCTCATGGCTCTACACATACTACAGCTTCTTGGAGTAACAGGTGAGAGTTCTGTGACAGGTGGATACCAAAAGTGGTTGAAGCAAGTCCTTCCACCAGAGGTGCTAGTTCTCCTGAACATCCTCTACACTTTATGATCTATGTAGGAGTATCTAGAATCACATTATTCAAGGTTGGACTGAGACACCTAAACACAAGTGTTCATCATACTTGTAAGTAGGTTGAAATATCAGTTGGTTCATTCTTCATTCTGACCTGGTGTGGTATAATAGAAAGAATACTAGACTCAGTTGAGAGAATTGGATTTCAAGACAAGTTCTGCTACTTTTCACTTGTCTAAGCCTGGAGTTTGCTCATCTACAAAAGGAGGATATGAATTCAATGTGATAAGCATTGATTTAGTGCTAGGAATGCAAAAAAAAAAAAGAAGAAAAAACAATGGGCATAGTATTACTTGACCAAATCCCTGATGGGATTGTTGTGAGAAGAGGACTCAGTGAAGGAAAACCAGCATTAGGAAGGGAACAGAATTAATCAATTAATAAACATTTATTAGAGTTTACTATGTGCCAGACATTGAGGGTGTATCAGACATATCAAATATTGAAATACAAAGACCAAAATTAAATAGCTCCTGTAATCAAGTAGCTTATGTTCTTTTGGTGGTAACAACATATACAACAGAACCAAATGACTGGAAGCTGATGAGCTTAAAAAGCATTTTAAAAAGAGATCATTTTTTAAAAAAATTAATTTATTTGTTTTCAGTTTTTTGCAATCACTTCCATGTCTTAGATTTCTCCCCCTCCCTCCCTATTCCCTCCCCGAGATGGCATGAAATCTACACATGCACTCTTATTAACCACATTTTCACATTAGTCATGTTGCATAGAAGAATTAAAATAAATGGAGAAACCATGAGAAAAAACAAAACAAAACATAACACAAGAGAAAATATTCTGCTTCATTCTGTGTTCCAGTTCCATAGTTCTTTCTCTGGATGTGGATGGCATTTTGCCTCAAGAGTCCTTTGGGAATGTTTTAGGTCCTTGCCTTGCTGTGAAGGGCTAGGGGTACCAGAAACAGTTCTCCCACCCTGTGGCTGTTACTATGTACAATGTTCTCCTGGTTCTGCTCATTTCACTCAGTATCAGTTCATGTAAGTCCTTCCAGACCTTTCTGAAATCTTCCTGTTCATAATTTCTTATAGCACAATAGTATTCCATTACATTCATACACCACAACTTGCTCAACCATTCCCCAATTGATAGGCATCCCCTCAATTTCCAGTTTTGGGTCTCCACAATGAGAGCTGCTATAAATATTTTTGTACATGTGGGCCTTTTCCCATTTTGATGCTCTAAGAAGAGATCATTTTAAAAGCTTTTTATCTTTATAGTTCTAGACCTGGAGAGAACATCAGTAACCATCTAATCTAATCCTCTCATTTTAAAGAGGAGCAAATTCAGATCAGGTATGTTAAATAATAGTAACAACAACATTATGAGTATTTCTGTAGGGTAGTTAGGTGGTGCAATGGGTAGAGTGCCAGGCTTGAAATCAGGCAGACTCATCTTCCCAAGTTTAAATCTGGCCTCAGGCACTCACTAACTATGCCAAGTCACTTGGGCAAGTCACTTAACCCTGCTCACGTCAGTTTCCTCATCTGTACAATGAGCTAGAGAAGGAAATGGGAAATTAGTTCAGGATCTTTTTCAACAAAATGCCAAATGGGATCATAAAGGGTCAGACATGAATGAAAATGACTGTACAGCATTACAAATCACTTATGTTATGTCCATTTAAATGACTTGACCAAGGTCACACAGGTAGCAGGCACCAGAGGTGAGATGAGAACCTGGAACTCACATTCTAATGGGAGAGGCAACATTTAGTTGATTATGTAAGTTTAAGATTAATACAGGTTAAAAGGAAAGGATTATCTCTCTCTGAGGGAAGGTATTAGTTTGGAAATGTTTGGGGGTTGAGAGTGGGGAATGGAAAGTTCTGCAACAAGCAGAATTTGGGATAGATCTTGAAGCCAGGGAGGTCAGGAGAGGCATGATAAGAAGACAGTAAAAGGACACAGGGTTATGAGATGGAGTTCATACTCAAAGAACAGGAAATAAGCCAGTGTTGAAGGATTGTAGAGTATAAAGGAATAAAGCACAGCAAAACTAAAAGGAAAGTGCCTGGTTATAAAATGACAAACAGGATTTTTTATATATAAACCTGCAAGTGATAGTGAGCTACTGAAGTTTATTGAGCAGGGGACTGATACAGTAAGACTAGGTCTTTAGGAAACTCGCTTTGGTAGCTGAATGGAGGATGGTGAGGACTGATGAAAAGGAAGGATGAACAGCAGCAACAATGTGGAGGATAGTTTGGAGTAAGGAGAGAACTGAGGCAGGAGATCAACCAGAAGTCATGTTGTGAAATGATGAGTACATGCACCAGAGGGGTAACTGTGTGAGTGGAAAGAAGGGAAAATATAAGAGATATATAACCTGGGTTATATCTAGTGGCTACTGACATGAACCTTCCTGTCAAGGAGGTAATAGGGAGCCAGTGGCATTAATTAAGTATGTGCAGGTAAATGTTTAACAAATGGCTCTTTAGGGGAAAAAAATACACACAACACACTTTTAAATTTAATCTGTAGGATTGACATTTTCTCCATCACTTTTCTAAATCTAGACAATCAGCAAAACAATAAATAAATCCCTGATTTGTAGTGCTTATGACCTTTAAGTGCTCTAGAAACACGTGTCACTTATAATTATTATCACTGGTAAGGGGCAGAGTCAAGATAATGGAGTAAAAGCAGGGACTTCCTTGAGCTCTCCCCCAAATGCCTCCGAATACTTGTAAAAATGACTCTAAACAAATTCTGGATTAACAGAATCAAAATGACAAAGTGAAGCAAATCTCAAGCCCAAGACAGTATGGGAGGTCATCAAGAAGGAGCTATAGCACAGGGCTAGGAGTAGAGAGCAGTCCAGTGTGCACTGTGCCAGCATAGGCAGAAACTGAATTACTGGCAGGTTTTCAGACTTCTCAGGCCACAAACACCAAAGACAGTAGAGAAGGTCAGTGGGAAAACTGTTGGACCTGGATGAGGAAAGAGTACAATTTGCCCTCAAACCTGTGGTGGCAGGGGTGGTGGCAGCAGTGGTACATCAGCAGCAGTGGTTGTTGCTTCAAGTGTTCCCAACCCACAGATGGTGGTGGGGATCAAGCGTCTGGTCATAGGGGGATTGCAGGGATCTTTCTGCTGACACTGAGGCAGGATGCACTTGCTTTGCTCATGCTTGGATCTGAGCTGCAGTCCTGGGTGGCAGTCCTGGAGCAAGGAGGAGTGCTGGGGGAGGATGGCAGAGTTTGTTGCATCAGCGGAGAAGGAATCCTCCTCACAGTGTCAGGGCTAAAAAAGAGTGTTTGAGTCACTCACAGATCAGAACACAGGACTGGAAAGGAGTAAACACCTCTCCTTTGATCATACCACCTTGGAAGAAGTAAAATTTTACAGGTCCCTAGAAGTATTTCTGGAAACAGTTGCACAAAATCCCTGAAGTTTGGGACAGGATACCTTACACTCTAGTAGCAGAGTCCTTCCTTAACAGCGTTTGAAAGTCAAATATTTGACTGGCAAAATGATCAAACAGCATAAAAACCCTCAAACTATAGACTCTTACTTTGGTGACATAGAAGGTCAAAACATACAACCAGAAGAAGACAACAAAGTCAAAACTACTACATCCAAAGCCTCCAAGAAAAATATGAATGGTCACAAGTCATAAAAGAGCTCAAAAAGGATTTTGAAAATCAAGTAAGAAAAGTAGAGGAAAAATTGGGAAGAGAAATGAGAGTGATGCAAGAAAATCATGAAAAAGTGAGTCAAAAGCTTGTGAAAGGAGACCCCCCCCCCAAAATACTGAAGAAAATAACACCCTTAAAATTGACTAACCCAAATGGCAAAAGAAGTCCAAAAAGGCAATGAGGAGAAGAATGCCTTAAAAAGCAAAATTTGCCAAATGGAAAGAGAGGTCCAAAAGCTCACTGAAGAAAATAATTCCTTCAAAATTAGAATGGAGCACTTGGAAGCTAATGACTTTAAAAGAAATCAAGAAATTATAAAACAGAAGTAAAAAATAAAAAAACAGAAGACAACATGGAATATCTCATTGGAAAAACCACTGACCTGGGAAACATATCCAGGAGAGATAATTTAAATAATTATTGAACTACCTGACAGCCATGATAAAAAAAAAAAAGAGCCTAGACATCATCTTACAAGAAATTATCAAGGAAAACTTCCCTGATATTCTAGCATCTGAAAGTAAAATAGGAATTTCAAGAATCCACTGATTGCCTCTTGAAAACAATACCAACAGGAAAACTCCTAGGAATATTGTAGAAAAATTCCAGAGTTCCCAGGTCAAGGAGAAAATATTGCAAACAGGCAGTAAGAAACAATCAGAGTATTGTGGAAACATCAGGATAATACAAGATCTAGCAGCTTCTACATTAAGGGATTGAAGGACTTAGAATATAATACTCCAAGGTGAAAGGAGATAGGATTAAAACCACGAATCACATACCCAGCAAAACTGAGTATGATACTTCAGGGGAAAAAATGATCATTCAATGAAATAGAGGACTTTCAAGCATTCTTGATGAAAAGACCAGAGCTGAATAGAAAATTTGAGTTTCAAATACAATAATCAAGAGAAGCCTGAAAAGCCTAGATCCACCAACAAAGGCAATAGAATCTATGGAAATGGGTTCCTGAAGGGAGGGTCACTGAAACATGTTTTTACAATGTACAGAAAAAACAGAAAGACGATCGAAAGTAATCATAGACAAATAATAGCTTTGAAAGTAATATGCTGATACTATTTTCTTTTTTATCTTTCTCATGGTTTTCCCCTTTTGTTCTGATTCTTCTTTCACAACATAAATCATGTGGAAATGTTTAATATGATTATACTTGTATAACCTACATCAGTTTGCATTCCACTTTGGGGAGTGGGAAAGGGAAGGAAGAGAAAAAAATTAAAACTTAAAATCTTTTAAAAGTGAATGTTGAAAAATAAAATTAATAACTTTTTTTAAAATAAAAAAAATATTGTCACTGGTAGCTTTTCAGGGTTCTTGTGCTTGCCAATCCTACCCTTTAAATTCTTGTAGCTTTCTTGGTTTCTGATTATTCCCCTGCTTTTTTGATCACTTGCTTTTCACCTTCTGTGTTGATGTTTCCTCTTCATTCTTAGCTCCCTGATTGGCTCTCTGACTCATTGTTAGTTTTAGCCTTAGTTCCCAGGCCTTTCCTTTAATTTAATTAGCCTACATATGTCTCACTCAGCCACCTCTTCTTTAGGATATCCATGCCCTCCCTGTTGCTGTTGTTTATCCTTCATTTCTGAAGAGAACTTATGACTTCCCAACCCTGTACTCTCAGATCTTCATCCTTTACACCCCATCAACCACGGGTCTGGCACTGACAGGTGGAGAAAGGGAAGCAGGATCACTATCCATCTTTCATAGGTTATTTTAGAGAGAGAGAGACACACACACACACAGACACACACACACACACACAGAGAGAGAAAGAGAGAAAGAGAGAGAGAGAGAGAGAGAGAGAGAGAGAGAGAGAGAGAGAGAGAGAGAGAGAGAGAGTAAAGCCAATTAAGTTTGTTTTTTCCTCAGTTCAAGTCTGCATTCTAACCCTAATCAGATGTGTCACATTGTAAGGAGCTGGAGAGAGGGTGGATAGCTCAGTACAGTTATTAACACCAGCAAAAATACGATTCAACGTGAATACTCTGCTGACAAGGGGCCAGCTCAGAGCCAGGCTTGCAATGTTGCCAACAATCTGAACGAATCTTGCAGAAGTCAGAAACCATTCTTTTCATAACAATCTTCACTGAGTTTTTAATAAATAATAATACTTGTTCATATTGGCATAGCAACTTTTATCAGCTTGTTTTTTTTTAATTTAAGGAAATGCCATACATAGGACAATAATAATTATTCTTTTTCATAGTACACTTAACAAAGGCGTTTTCTCAGAACTACCTTCTTGAAATAGGTTAGTACGAGTATTATTATTATCATTATTGCCATTTTTACAAGGGAGGAAACTATGGCTTTGAGAGATTAATTGACTTCCCCACAGCCAGATACCAAGTGGGTGTTAGAACCCACACTGAACCCACTTCACTCACCTAATCAGGAAACTTAGTGTTTTTCTATTATTGCCTTTAGGATGAAAACCATATTCTGTAGGCATTTAACACCTTTCATGACATGGTTCCAACCTACCTTTCCAGACTTACTATTTCCCTTCATACGCTTTGCTATATTGTATAACTAAATGTCCTTCATCTGTTTGTGTATGTATACATATTATCTTCCATGTTGTTATTATTGAGTTGTAATCAATTCTCCATGACCCCATTTGGAGTTTTCTTGGCAAAAATACTGGAGTAATTAGCCATTTCCTTCTCCAGCTCATTTTACAGATGAGGAAACTGAGGCAAACAGGGTTAAGTGACTTGTCCAGGTTCACATAGCTAGGAAGTGTCTGAGACCAGATTTGAACCCAGGAAGAGGAGTCTTCCTGATTTCAAGCCAATTGTTCTATCCACTGAGTCATCTTGTTGTTCAATGTCTCCCATATATCCTATTGAAGGAATTTTTTTTTTCTTATTCTTATTCATTCTTATGTTTATATCCCTAGTTGTTAGCACAAAGCCTGGCGCATAGTAGGTACTTTAAGTGCTATTGGTCACACCATGACATTCCCTCTTCTAGTCCATGCCTCTGTCCAGGCTGTCATGCCTGAAATGCACTCCCTTCTCACCTCCGCCTCTTTCAAAGCTTGGTATAGGAGGTCTTTTTTGTTTCTTTTTTACTAGAGCCTTCCATTGCTTTTATTTTCTCATATACACTTTTTAAGGTTTATTTTGTATATTCCAACATGTCCACATGTTATTTCCCTCAGTAGATTGTAAGATCCTTGAAGGTAGGGGGCAGTTTTTTGTCTTTGTCTTTGTATTTCCAGTGCCAAGCACAGGGCCTGATACATGGCAGTCATTTGCATCAATTGTTTTTAACCTGGGGTCCTTAGACCCCTAAGGGGTCCATTGATAGATTCCAGAGTGTCAATCAAGAAATCATTCAACAAACATTTGTTAAGCATTTACTGTATGCTAGGCACTGTGCTGAGAACTGGATTCATAAACTCAGGTTGAAAAATCATCATTTTCACTAATCTGAAATTTAGCATTTTCTTCAATTATTTATAAACATTATTATGAGAAGAGATTCATAGGCTTCATCAGACTACCAAAAGTCTATGACACAACAAAGATTAAGAACTCCTGGAGCCAAGATGGCGGAGTAGAAAGACGCACATACACATAGCTCCGAACCCACAACCCACAGAACGGCTAGAGGGGATCAACTCACGGTGAATTCTGCACCCAGAGGCCACAGAATATTGGAGCAAGGGAGATTTCTGTTCCAGAGAGACCTGCAAACCTCTCGCGGGGGGTCCTTCGCGCTGCGGACTGGGCGCCGGGACTGGGAGCAGAGGGCAGCCCTGCAGCGGCCGCGACACTGTGAGGAAAAGATCCCAGTGGGCAACGGAGACGGGATCTCCAGCGGCGGCACAAGCCCCCTCACCCACAGGTGACGAGGATCGGTGAGAGAGTCTCTTTAGCGGGTTGAGAGGGGAGTGGGGTGCCCCCATGGCTCAGGCCCCCCCGGGAGATAGAAGCTGAGAGGCAGCTGCAGACAGGGGCTCCCCAAGCGGGCGGGAGCCTGGATCCATTGTGGAAGGTCTGTGCATAAACCCCCTGAGGGAACTGTGCCTGAGAGGCGGCCCTGCCCTGACCTGAGCATCTGAACTTAATTCTCACACTGAATAGCAGCCCTGCCCCCGCCAAAAGCCCTAAGGTGGGAAGCAGCATTTGAATCTCAGTCCCCAAACGCTGGCTGGGAGGACCAGGAGGTGAGGTGGGTGTGAGGAGAATATTCAGAGGTCAAGCCACTGGCTGGGGAGAATGCCCAGAAAAGGGAAAAGAAATAAGACTATTGAAGGGTACTTTATTTGTGAACAGGCATTTCCTCCCTTCCTTTCTGATGAGGAAGAACAATGCTTACCATCAGGCAAAGACACAGAAATCAAGGATTCTGTGCCCCAGCCCACCCAATGGGCTCAGGCCATGGAAGAGCTCAAAAAGAATTTTGAAAATCAAGTTAGAGAGGTGGAGGAAAAACTGGGAAGAGAAATGAGAGGGATGAAAGAAAAGCATGAAAAGCAGATCAGCCCCCTGCTAAAGGAGAACCAAAAAAATGTTGAAGAAATTAACACCTTGAAAACTAGCCTAACTCAATTGGCAAAAGAGGTTCAAAAGGTCAATGAGGAGAAGAATGCTTTCGAAAGCAGAATTAGCCAAATGGAAAAGGAGATTCAAAAGCTCACTGAAGAAAATAGATCTTTCAAAACTGGAAAGGTACAGATGGATGCTAAGGACTTTATGAGAAAGACAGATATCACAGAACATAGCGAGAAGATTCGAAAAATGGAAGATAATGTGAAATATCTTATTGGAAAAACAACTGACCTGGAAAATAAAATCAGGAGAGACAATGTAAAAATTCTGAGACTACCTGAAAACCATGATCAAAAGAAGAGCCTAGACATCATCTTCCATGAAATTATCAAGGAAAACTGCTCTGAGATTCTAGAACCAGAGGGCAAAATAAATATTCAAGGAATCCACAGAACACTGCATGAAAGAGATCCAAAAAGAGAAACTCCTAGGAATATTGTGGCCAAATTCCAGAATTCCCAGGTGAAGGAGAAAATATTGCAAGCAGCTAGAAAGAAACAATTCAAGTATTGTGGAAATACAATCAGGATAACACAAGATCTAGCACCCTCTACATTAAGGGATCGAAGGGAATGGAATAGGATATTCCAGAAGTCAAAGGAACTAGGACTAAAACCAAGAATCACCTACCCAGCAAAACTGAGTATAATACTTCAGGAGAAAAAATGGTCTTTCAATGAAGTAGAGGATTTTCAAATTTTCTTGATGAAAAGACCAGAGCTGACAAGAAAATTTGACTTTCTAACATAAGAATGAAGAGAAGCATGAAAAGGTGAACAGCAAAGAGAAGCCATAAGGGACTTACTAAAGTTGAACTGTTTACATTCCTACATGGAAAGACAATATTTATAACTCTTGAAACATTTCAGTATCTGGGTAATGGGTGGGAGTACATGCACACACATGCACACACGCACACATACATAGAGACAGAATGCACAGAGTGAATTGAAGAGGATGGGATCATATCTTAAAAAAAAATGAAATCAAGCAGTGAGAGAGAAATATTGAGAGGAGAAAGGGAGAAGTTGAATGGGGCAAATTATCTTTCATAAAAGAGGCAAGCAAAAGACTTATTAGTGGAAGGATAAAGAGGGGAGGCAAGAGAAAAACATGAGGTCTACTCTCATCACATTCCACGAAAGGAAAGAATAAAATGCACACTCATTTTGATAGGAACACCTATCTCATAATACAAGAGAGTGGGGGACAGGGGCACAAGCAGGGTGGGGGGGAGGATGGAGGGGAGGGCATGGGGAGGAGAATGCAATCCGAGGTCGACACTCATGGGGAGGGAAAGGATCATAAGAGAATAGAAGTAATGGGGGACAGGATAGGATGGAGGGAAATATAGTTAGTCCTATACAACACAACTAGTATGAAAATCATTTGCAAAACTACACAGATTTGGCCTATATTGAATTGCTTGTCTTCCAAGGGGAAGGGGTGGAGAGGGAGGGAGCTAAAGTAGTTGGAACTCAAAGTGTTAGGATCAAATGTAATGTTCTTACCACTGGGAAATAAGAAATACAGGTTAAGGGGTTAAGAAAGCTATCTGGCCCTACAGGACAAAAGAGAAGACGGAGACAAGGGCAGGGAGGGAGGATAGAGGAGAGAGCAGATTGGTCACAGGGGCAACTAGAATGCTTGGGTTTGGGGGGGGGGGAGGAGATAAAAGGGGAGAATATTTGTAACCCAAAATTTTGTGAAAATAAATGTTAAAAGTTAAATAAAAAAAAAGAACTCCTGCAATAGATGTCTCTCAGGTGACAGTCTGACTTTAAAACTTTAAGACAGTAAGATTTTAAGACCCCCTCTCATTCCATTATACCACACCATTCTCAGAATTTATGTAAAATTTTTTTCTCCTGGGAGTTGAGTTATATTATTCCATTTATCTCCCCTAAATTCCTGTAATGTAGTTATTATTTTGATCTCACAGATGGAGAAACTGAGGTCTAAAAAGTGGCTATGGTCACTCAAGACCAAAGGCTCTGCAAGAGAGCCACAATCAGAACCTCGGTCTCCTCCCTGTTAGTCTCATACTCTAACCAGGAAGATCCCAGGGCTCATGGACAGATGAGCAGCTGGCACACAGTTAATACTTTCCCATATGTAAAAGGAAGGACTCCAGTAAGCAGATGGCCAACTCAGCCTTCACAGAGCCAAGTTACAAAAGGAAAGTCCCCTGTCAGCGACTTTATGAGTTGGACACTCTGTCAACCAGATGGATGACAAGTGCCATCACTGTTTGAAGTCTATTGTGCAGCAAGTGGCTAGAGTTTGTCCTATGGAAAGTCCATCATTGAGTAAAATGTGTTCATTTTGGATTTTTCCTCAGCATTAATCCTGCAAATTTTGCCTTTTACTTCAAGCCAACAAGATGCCAGAGAGATGAATTCTTCCAAAGATGATGTGAAATTCAGTTGTTAGGAAGGGGTCAAGTGATGCAGCATTTATTAAGCACCTACTATGTGCAAGGTACTCTACAAAGTCCTAGGGATACAAAGAAAGGTAATAAACAGTCTCTATCCTTAAGGAATTCACAGTCTAATAGGAAAAAGAGTATGCAAACAATTGTGTAAAAATATCTATATCTACAATATAGATTATGATGTATATATGAGTATAGATATATCTATTATATATAAAATTAGATATATAACACACAATTATATAGATATAATCTGTAGAAGATTAGACATATATAGTTATATATTATATATTTTTCTAGTCTTACATATAATAAATAAAAGATAAATATCTTTTGTATAAGATACATCTTATATCTATCTCTATCTGTCTATCTATCTATCTATCTATCTATCTATCTATCTATCTATCTATCCATTCATCTGTCTGTTTTTGGAAATAATCACATACAGAAAGAAGACACTAACATTAAGGGGAACTTAGAAAAGCTTCTTGCAGAAGGTAGGATTTCAACTGGGACTTGAAGGAATCCGGGAGTCAAGAGACAGAGAGGGGGAAGGTTGAGTATTTCAGACCTCAGGAATATTATGAGATGGTGACAACTCTGGAAAAAAGTCATTAGATATGTGAAGTCTCTCTTCAACATCTTTCCCTTGTCCCCAAACTATCTGAATCTTTCCACTTACGTTGCCAACATTTTGGTTTATGCCATTATCACCTCTTTTCTCCACTATTGAATGAGCCTTCTTACTGATCTTCTGGTCTCTCTTGAATCCTGCCCTGTCCATACTTCATACAGCTACTAAAATAATATTTCTCAGGTGCTGTCCATATCACCCTGATCCAGACCCTTCAGTGGGTCCCTATGACCTTTAAAATAAAACACAAACTGTGCAGTTTGGTCTTTGATATAATCTAGCTCCAACTTACTTTGCCCGGCATTCACACATTCCATGTTTCAGCCCAACTGAACAACAGGCTGATTCTCAATCTTCACCCTCCACTTCCCAACTCCATGCTTTGAAACAGGTTTGGAATACACTTCCTCTGGATCTTCTCTTTGATCATACTCTCTTTCCTCAAGGCTTACCTCAGGTGCTACCTCTTTCATGAAGCTCTCCTTGATCCACCCCACCCTCATTCTAGCTGAAATTGTCATCTCCTTTCTAAACTTTCCTATTTGAGTGTTCTCTGGATAGTTCCTTTATCTCTCCCACATACTACCTTGCATTGCACTTCTCTTTTTACTTATAATATCCCCTGGTAGGCTGCAAATTCCTTGAAAATAGGGGCTATATCTTTATTCATCTTTGCAAACACAAGGTGGGGCATTTCCATTTGCTGTCACCCCTACCTGGAATGTTCCACCTCTTCATCTTAGTCTCCTGCTTTCCTTGGCTTCCTGGCTAAATTTCAGCTAAAATCCCATTTTTTTTAATGAGAAGCCTTTCTTAATCCTTCTTAATGCTAGTGTCTTCTCTCTGTTTATTGGATATAAAATATGTTTTATTGGAGATAAAACATGTACTTGTTCTATATAATTGCTTTCATATTGCTTATATAATTGCTTGTTCCTCTCCTTCCACCATTAGATTATGAGATCCTCAAGGGCAGAAAAGATCTTTTGGATCAGTGTTTTGGTGTTAGACCCATAATAATGGATCAGGGCAGGTTAGGTGGCTAGTGGATAGCGTGCCAGGCTTGGAGTCAGGAAGACTCTTCTTCCTTAGTGGTCTCAGACATTTCCTAGCTATGTGACCTTTGTCAAGTGACTTAACCATGTTTGCTTCAGTTTCTTCTTCTGTAAAATGAACTGGAGAAGGAAATGATAAATCACTGCAACATCTTTGTCGAGAAAACCCTCGATAAGGTCACAAAGATATGGACATGACTGAACAACATTTTTTTAGATACTTCAAAATAGTACTAATTTCATCAAGTCATCTCTCTGCTGACACAGATTATAGCCCCTCCCTGTCTTCTCCTATTGTATGATATTTGTGTACATTTCCTCATAAATCATGCAGAGAGCTTATGTACAGAACACTGGATGCATTCACCCATTAATTTCCATAACTTGTGGAAATGCGCCAAGGTACCACTTGGGTTGACTCACTATTCTTTCATCTTTCCTACATGACCAACCCCTCCTCCTCTTCCCTTCACATACATCTCCAATTATGTCTACTATTGCTTTCATGAAAGTCATTGTTGGAGTCAAGCTGTGGCCTGCCTACACTGAACATACAAACTGTGCATCTTCTCCTTAAATTGTTCACCATTTTAATTCTTCTGAGATTGTACAGTTCTAATTTGGCCTCAATAATTAAGGATCTGGAGTTTCATTGATGTGTATATGTTGACAATAGCAGATCTAATTTTGGAAATTGTGGGGAACACCATGGCAACAAGAACCACAATTTAGTAGCAAAAATAATTTTGTGAAAGTTATAGAATGGTAAGTGAGGAAGAATGTATACTTCTAACAGCGGGGGTAGGCCCTGAAAACTGGGTAGAGCCTTCACTGAACTAGATGACATCAGTACTTTTAAAATGTGATTGAGTTAATTATCTGGGGGGCAGCTCCCTAACTGTATCTTGAACAACACATATGGTAACCCAATGGTTAATATATAACTTGGGTGTTCTGTAATATATTGGAATGGATGGGAAATTCTTGTGGTGGAGTTTAGGTCAAAGGTAATATAGCTAGAATCCTATAGAAACTGCTTTATGTACACAATCTCTTCTGCAAAATTCCCTATCAGCTATAAGTTATGTATATGGAAAGATGGAAAAGGACAAGAAGAGAGAAGGAAGGGATGGAGTGAGTGGGACAGAGACAGAGACAAAGAGCCATACAGAGAAAGAAGCAGAAAGCAATTTCCATACATAAAGTAGAACAGGAAACAAAGATTGTAAGGAGCACTATGAATTTGCACAGAGCATTTTCACATGCACTATTTCATCTGATTGTCACAACAGCCCTGTGGGGTTGGCTGGATGAGTTTTATTATACCTTTTTTCCAGATGAGGAAACTAAGCCTGAGTCACTATCCTGATACTGTCCTTTTATGTTTAATGATCTGGGGACCATTGCACAAGAAGATAAAATAACTGCTTTGTGTAACTGAATAAAAGTGTTGAGGGGCAATTTCATTTTCCATAGGTTCACTGAAAGCATCTTCAAGGAAATATCGATAACAGACAGGATGACTAGGATATATTCCTCATTCTATTGCCACAAGGTTTTGATTTCATCTACTAGGGTGTCTACATTTTGAAAAAAATTCATTTCAAGCATTTTGGAGATTGTGTGTATTTGGTATGACATCATTTGTTAAAACCACTGTTCTTATTGGATCAATAAATTGGGCATAAACCCATGGAATTGTGGACAGTAGTTCCAATACATGCACACGTGTACATATTTACATGCATATATGTATATGCCCATACACACATATATACATATACACATATATGTGCATACATGTATGTATGTATATATACATACACATGTATATATGTATATGTATATATACACACACACATATATCTGGTTCCAGTAAAATTTATTTATTAACTTTTCAAGATTGCTTGAGTAGCTAAGTAGAGCAATAGATATAGCCCTTAGCCTGGATTCAAGATTCAAGAAGATATGAGTTCAAATACAGCCTCAAGCACTTACTAGCTGTGGGACCCTCTCTGAACCCTCCACTTAACCTCTCTCTCCTTCAATTTCCTCATTTGTGAATGGAGATATAATACCTACCTCCCAAGATTGCTGTGAAGATCAAATGTGTTAGTAGTTGTAGAGTGCTTAATATAATGCCTGGCACTGAGTAAGATCTATATAAATGTGAACTCTGATTATGATTGGCAGCTAGGTGGCACAGTGGAATCAGGAAGACATCTTCCTGAGTTCAAATGTGACCTCAGACACTTACTAGTTGTGTGAACCTGGGCAAGTCACTTCACCCTGTTTGCCTCAGTTTCCTCATCTGCAAAAAGAGCTGGAGAAGGAAATGTCAAACAACTCCAGCATCTTTGCCAAGAAAACCCCAGATAAGGTCATGAAGACTGGACTGAAAATAACCGTAAGATAAAAATGATTATGACTATTATCACTTTGAAGTCTATATTTTTAGTACAGAGATTTTGGCATCTTTCAGTTTATGAAGAATAATAAGCTTCTTATGAGTAATTCTGGTTACCAGGTAATGTCTTACTGGGTTTTTAATAGGTATTAAATTTTTGCAAACAGCCATGACCCATTGCCTTACTTTTCATTTAAAGCCCTATCAGAGAACTGGTGCGTTTTTCAGTATCCCTTGTGGCTGAAATCAGTGCTAATATTTAACCACTGGTAGTTTTGGAGTGCTTTGAATGTTTAAAAGGCTTCTTAAACACTTTAGCTCATTTGATGGCCCAAACAATCCTGTGAGATAGGTACAAGAGGGATTCTTTTACAGATGAGGAGACTGAGGAGTTAATCACCACACAACTAGTAAATTTCAGAAGCAAGCTTTAGAAGCCAGGTCTCTCCTGACAGTTTGGTGTTAATTTGCATCAACCTGAGTCCAACATTTTCCCCTTCGGGACAAAAAACATTGAGATTTGGTTATCAAAATGAGACTGGGATCAGAGAATATCGATTTAAAACTGGAAGGGACCTTAAAGGACTTTGAATCCAGCTCCCTCCTTTTTACAGGTAAGGAAAATGAAGCAAACTTGGGGTAAGTGAGTTGCTTAGGGCTGCACAGCTAATAAGTGTTTGAAGTGGGATTGTAACCTTGGTCTTCCTGAATCCAAATTCAGAACCCTATCTATAATGCCAGAATTAAACAGAAACTTCTTAGTGCTTCTAGGATTGATTGATTGATTTATTTAAACAAGACTTTCAGAGCTGAGTTCATACATAACCTTTCAGAATTTCTTTCTCCTTTAGTAAAGTGCAACAGTAAGGTTGGGCCTTCCTTAGAACCCTCCAACCTAGTGGTCAGTCACAGTCACCTTCTTAAGACCTTATTTTTAGGGTCTGTCTTAATTTGGTTTCTCACAACCCATTGGTAATCTTTGCTCTTTTCAAAAGCAGCAAACCTCTGTGTAAGCCTCCCCCTGAACAAGAGGCCCAAAGTGATCTCCGGTAAGGAGCTGGCAGGGAGGGAGAATCACTGAAGTGTATATCACGAGAGACATATTGAACTTTAGGAAAGAACATACAATAATATGACACTTTATTCCGCTGCTGCCTGAGGTTTATATATGTTACTGTCACTTTTAAACTGTTCTCCCCCACTAGTAATTTTCTCTCAATCTAATTTTTATTTCCCAAGGGTCCACCAAGGTTAAAAGTGCTGGAAAACCAATGAATACTTTTTTGCCAAAGGACAATAAATTAAATTAACCATTGTTGGTAGCCAGCTCTGGTCAGGACTATTTATATGTAAATAGGTACAAAACCCTCATGGCAGCTCCATGATTGTTAGCTGTCCATTGCAGATGCTGAACATAAAATGAAACCCATAAGCAGAGCTGGGGTTTTGACAGTTCCCATCCAGGTGGTTCCTTTCTGTATAGGGACTCCTACCCAATCTCTTCTCTTCCTCTGCTTGTGTTTATAGTGTTGGGCCAATGATACATCTTCTCTCTGGAGTTGGGGAAGAAGGCGAGGGGAAGTTCTTACTGTCTCCAGTATTCTGTTTCAGTGGAAGGATGGGGTAAAGATTGTTATTTTGTACAGGGATTGGTTGTTATGTAAGTTAGATTCCATGGTACTTTCTCATTGTAAGGCTGTTGTTATTATCTAAATGACCAGTGTCATAGTTATGAGGTGAGGAAGGGTACTCTCTTGACCCAAGTAAAATGAGAATATCTTGGGGAACAATTCAATCATTCAACAATCAGTGAGTTGACTATGTGCCAGGTACTATGCTAGGTACCGGGAACGCAAGTATGAAATCCCCATACAGACTGGGAGCTTACATCCAAGGAAATGCAACAATGAGAATGATTCTATCTCCTATAGGACTGATGGTGTCTTAGCTGTGTGACTGAGCAAGCCACTTCCGACTGCATCTTCATTCCTCAGTTCTAAAATGAGTGACAAAGTAATATCAATTTTAATAATGATAAGAGAAAGTAAAAAAAAATACTTGGCATTTATATAGCTCACCATAATAACTAGGATGACTGTAAAGTAGAAAAGAAACAGAAAATTGTCATTTTATGATTCTAATTTGACCGGCACCCTTCAAAGAGCAGGAACAAGTAACATACATCACTTCTTTTGGCTGGAATTTATATAGTGCTTTCAGGTTTACAAAATGATTTAAGTACACTACCTCATTTGATCTCCATAAGTATTCTATGAAGTAGGTCCTAGTATTATCCTCATTTTATAGAGGGGGAAGTTGTATCATATGTTACATATAACATTATAAATATATTTTTCATATGCAAATATGCAACTTTCACGCTAATATCTGCATAGAAACATTTATTTAAAGTAAATATGCATATGATTTTACATAGGCACATTTTATGTAAAAGTAGACATATAAGACATAACAGTAGGTAGATGGATAGACAAATAGATAAGCAGGTAGATATATACTGAATGTCACTCCTCTTTGGAGGGGTCAGATAGATATATAATTATATAAACATATTTTTTTCCTATTATTTTTCATAGTTGTTCTGGTTTTTGTGATGTGAACTATGGAAAAAGAAAACTTGTCCAGGTAGCTGGTGCCTTTGCTGGTTAAGGTAATTGAAAAAAATCATGTGTTTCAAAGAACTGTTTTTATACTTATTCTGTAATTTGAGACTAATTCCATATTTTTCTGATTCTAGAAATGAGTTATTTGCTTAAGTAAATCGTCGCAAGAATGAATAGATCATTCTTTGGGCCTAAGAATTTCCCTCTTCATCAGGGAGGAGACAAATTCAATTCTTTGACAATTCTGGGGACCTAGGGACCTCTTTTGTAAATCATTCCTTCAGAGTTGCTTAGGACTTGGAAGCATACCAAATATTTCACTTTGTTTCTGATGGTTTGCCAATTAAGTTGTGGGGACAAACAGGGGAGAACAGCCAGCAACATCAAAGCAGAATTAGAAAATTGTATTAATAGTTAAGCCCAGATTAAACTTGAATGGTTTATTTTTTAAAAAAATCCCAAGAGAAATCATGACCATTTCACGATATCAGTAACTCTGTCAAGAAAAGCACCTATTTTTAACATTAATAGGATCGTTTAAAGTTCAATCTTTGTCCATGTTTATTCTTCTGACTGGCAGGACATCTCCAAGGGTAAAATTTATGCCAAAATATCTTTAAGTATTTTGTTGTTAGAATTTAATTTTACATCCATTTGCACAAATCCAACAAAATGGCTAGAGAGATTTATTCATTTGGTCCCATTAACGTAGGGAGTTTAACAGTGTTTATCAAGATCACATGGCTATCGGTACAAATGAAGTGTATCTATCTCCTTTAAAATAGGAATTATGTGGCAGCCTTGGGAAATTTGCTTTTTTTTTGAGGGTTCAGATCATCACCAAATATGCTTCTATTTTGTAATCTGAGTATTAAAAGGCCTTGAACAAAGACCACAACCTTGGAAAGGATTATATATATGTATATATATAATATATATGTGCATATATATTATATATATAATATATTATATACACACACACACATATATATATATGTTGAATTCCTAGAATTGTGTTTATTTGTTTCTGATTCCTGATTTATGTCTGATTAGCATTTATTGATGAGTATAGCACCATTTTAAAGGAATGCATTTTGGAGCATTAAATTTAGATTTCTGATGATAACCTATTTTTGTGCTGCTATTAAGGGAGCGCCAGCTTGCAGCCACATCCAGTTATTAATCTGCGAAATGTGTTCTCTCTGGTGTGTTATGTACTTTAGGAGTCTGCTACACTTAGCTGTCACCAACTAAGTGGGTTATTAAATGGAAGAGAGAAATGAATCAATCAAGGCTATTCAAATGCTAGGTCCCTGTGTTGTTCTTTGACTTCATTATTTAGGCGTTAAATTCGGTGCTGTGGGGGAATGTAATCTGCTCAGTACAGAGTAACTTGATTTGTGGGAGACAGGTTCTCTTGGGCAATTACGTTCTCAGGTTTACAAGCACATCAAAAATCCTTGCAATATGATAACACCATTAACATGGGCTCTATAATCACATCTTTCAATGGAATCACAGCTGGCAGCATATAGGAGCTGACATTTTCATTAGGCCATGGAGCTGGACTTTGTGAGCCTCTTATTGTGTGCTATGCCCATTGATTCCTCCAAGTGTGCAGGTGAAAAAGATTTGTCCTCAGCTGATAATACAGACAGAGTCTTACACAATGACAGCACAAGGTTGCAAGAAAGTGGAAACAAAGTAAAATCCTATTGATTAAGGAATGACTGAACAAATTATGGTATATGAGTACATTAGAATGTTACAACGTCATAAGAAATTTTGAGAAAGGCAGTATGGCATAATGGATAAATCATAAATCTTGGAGCAAAGCAGACCTGGGTCAAGTCCTGCTTCTAACTAGTTATGTGAATATCAGCAAGTTACTAAATCTTTCTGTGTCCCAGGTGATTCTTTTAGATTGTAAGTTATAGATGAGTTATCAGTGTGTTTTTTTTTGGAGGGAGTTTTCATACCAGGAATTCCATGTATAGATGAAATCACAGATCTGGGTGAAAGAAGGAGGAAATGAAGGAAGAAAGGAAGGAAGGAAGAGGGTAAAAGAGAAGGAAAAAGAGTAAGAAGAGGAAAAGATGAGTGAAAGGGTGAAAAGAAGGGAAGGAAGGAAAAAGGATGGAAAAGTGAGAGGAATGACAAAAGATTAGAAGAGAGGGAGGGAAGGAATGGAGGAAGGAAAGGAGGAAAGAAAGGAGGGAAAAAGGAGGGAGAAAGGGAGAAAGATAGAAAGAAGGAAAGAGAAAGTGTGGAAGGAAGGAAGAGTAGAAAAAGATAATGGAAGGAAGAGGAGGGAAATGAAGGAGGGAAGGAAGGAAAGAAGGAGGGAAGGACAAAAGAATGCAAGGAAGGAAGGAGGAGAAGAGTACAAGAAAAGAAGAAAACAATGACATGAAAAATTCAGGAAAACTTGGATTTGTAGAAAATATTGCAGAATATTGCAGAATAAAGAGAATGAAACACACAATGATCACAACAATGCAAAAGAATACAATACAAAAAAAACAACAAAACTAAGATCAATAAATTCATTGACCAGCCTTGACTTGGGTGGAGATGTAACAGATCACATGTGTAGGATGACGTCAACATTATCATGATTGATGTGTCAGTTTGCTTTTCTTTTCTACACTTGCTTATTATATGAGATCTCTTATGCACAGTTTTTAGTGGGTTGGAGAATTTGATGTTCTTCTGTACTAGGCTTCTTAGGAAAAAAATAATTGTGTTTCAAAACACCAAGCTGATTGCTTGGAAATTGTAGTGGTGGGGGTGAGAGTGAAAATGATAATGAGCAAAGAATATATAATTTTTAAAAAGCATAAATAAAATTTCTTCTTCTTCTTCTTCTTCCTTCTCACTATAATGTACTTGTGGTTATCTAGTCTATGTACCCAGCTTAGTAAGTGGAGGAGAATGCATTATCTGTTCGGGATGTAGTAGAGGGGATTCTTGTAATGGGTGGGAGGTGGGCAAGATAATCTCAAGTCCTCTCCATGTAAATGATTTAGTGGCTGATTATGGTATTCCCTGGCCACATACTATGTGAAACAAAGGGATAAAGGTCAAAGATTCAAATACTAGTATATTGTTCCTCAAGTACCCTTGGGTGAAAGCTCAGCTTGATGTTCCAAAAGACAATTACCATTCTAATGAAGCCTTATGGGTAAGGGCTTCAAATTTTCCTACCCATTGAAAATGTGTGCCAGCCCCAAAAGATGATACAGATAATACGTTAAGTGAACCTTTTAGATAGTTTTTTTTGGTTCTCCTTTATAACAGGACCAGCATTTTTCTGAGTCAGCTTCTTTCCTCCACAATAGGAGGGAGACCTTATTGAGGTGAAGACAAAGATGCCTGAGAACTTCATTGACCTATGTGATTGACTCCAGCTTCCTCTTTTGCATCCCACCACTCTCTACTTGCACCCACTTCTGGCACTTGATTGGTACCAACTTCTCTGATGCTGCTTTCTGGTCACCTAAGGGTGATGTCCCAATCATATGGAACTTAGACTCAGTGGACTGACTGGATTTCTGAAGCCTATATAAATTATATTACTTTGTATCTGAATCATATTACCCATTTCCTTACGTAATGAGTGGGGTAGCCTTCAGAAAAGCTAATTGCCACTGAATCCTTGTAAGTCCTTGCCAAGTTAGGAAAAATAAACAACCCTGGCTTACAAGTTCAAAGACTTGTTAGGGCCTCATCAAACATGAACTAAGAGAATGCTGGTACTTGCCTCCAGAAACCAATGATAAATACTCTGAGTAGGTCTGGGAGAATAGAGTTTGCTTCTGATTATCCATTTCCTCAATTTGTTGTCCCTTCTATTATCTTCCCTCTCCTATCCCCTTCCCCTTGCCTTCCTGCAGGGTAAAAGAGATTTCCATAATCAGTTGAGTGTGTGTTATTCCCTCCTTAAGACAAATTTCATGAGAGTAAAGCTTACTTAATCCCTTTCATTTCCCCCCTCTTCCCCTCCATTATAAAAGTTTTCTTGCCTCCTTTATGTGGGATGATTTTCTACATTCTACCTCTCCCTTTCTCTTATTCCTAGTACATTCCGCTCAATAGCAAATTTTATTTATAAGTATTCTTCCTTCATATTCAGCTCACCCTGTGCCCTTTGACTACATACATACATACATATACACACACACACACATACGCACCCATGTATGCTTGCATACCTATATATAATATATGTATACATACCCATACACACCTACATGAATATAAATATATGTAAGTATACATATGTATATTCCCTCTAACTACCCTAAAACTGAAAAGGTCTCATGAGTTACAAATATCATCTTTCCATGTAGGAAAGTAAACAGTTCAACTTTAATAAATCCCTCTTGGCTTCTCTTTCTGGCTTATCTTTTCATGTTTCTCTTGATTCTTGTATTTGACAGTCAAATTTTCTGTTTAGCTCTGGTATTTTCAACAAGAATGCTTGGAAGTCCTCTATTTCATTGAAATTCCATTTTTTCCCTCTGAAATATTACCCTCAGTTTTGCTGGGTAGGTGATTCTTGGTTTTAATTCTAGCTCCTTTAACCTCTGGAATATCATATTCCAAGCCCTCTAATGTCTTAATATAGAAGCTGCTAAATCCTTTGTTATTCTCATGTTTCCACAATGTTTGAATTATTTCTTTCTGGCTGCTTGTAATATTTTCTCCTTGAACTGGGAACTCTGAAATTTGGCTACAATATTCCTAGGAGCTTTCCATTTGAGATCTCTTTCAGGAAGAGATCAGTGAATTCTTTCCATTTCTATTTTACATTCTGGTTCTAGAATATTAGGGCAATTTTTCTTGATAATTTCCTGGAAGATGATGTCTAGGCTCTTTTTTTGATCATGGTTTTCAGACAGACCTTTAATTTTAAAATTATCTCTCCTGGATCTGTTTTCCAGGTCAATTTTTTTTCAGTGATATATTTCACATTGTCTTCTATTTTTTCCATTCATTTGGTTTTGTTTCATAGTTTTTTGGTTTCTCATAAAGTCATTTGCTTCCAATTGCTCCATTCTAATTTTTAAAGAACTATTTTCTTCAGGAAGCTTTTGGAGCTCCTTTTGCATTTGACCAATTCTGCTTCTTAAGACATTCTTCTACTCATTGACTTTTTGGACTCCTTTTGCCATTTGGGTTAGTCTATTTTAAAAGGTGTTATTGTCTTCCATATCTTTTTGGGTATCCTTTAGCCAGCTGTTTTTGAGGACTGATTTTTCACAATTTTCTTGCATCAATATCATTTGTATTCCCAATTTTTCCTCCACCTCTCTTACTTGATTTTCAAAATCCTTTTTGAGCTCTTCTATGGCCTGAGACCATTTCACATTAATTTTTGAAGCTTTGGATGTAGGAGCCATGACCTTGCTTTCTTCCTCAAATCATATGCTTTGGTCTTTCTCTGATTGTATGCTTTGCTCTTCCTCATCTGAAAGAATGGAAGAAAATACCTTTTCACCAAGAAAATATTCTTCTATAGTAATATTTTCCCCCTTTGGGGGCATTTTCCCAGTCAATTATTTGACTTTTGAGTCCTTTGTCAAGTGGAGGGTATATTACCACAGGTTCAGAGGTTTTGCGCAGCTGTTCTCTGAGACCTATCTAAGGACCTGCAAGTTCTCAGTTCCCCAAATGTTGCATAGTTAAGGGAGAGGTGTTACTCATCTCCTGATCTGTGCTGTGGTCTATGAGCAACCACAAGCTCTATTTTCTGCTCTGGACCTATGAGAAGTATTCCCTCTCCACAACTTCTCCCAGCTCTGCCATGCCAATGCTCCTCCTCACCCCAGGACAGCCACTCAGGACTGAGACCCAGATCAGACACTCAATTTCACTAGGGTCTGTAGGCTGAGAGTTCCAGAAATGGTCACTGCTCCTACAGTAGCTCCCTCCATCCTGGGGTTGGAGCTGGATCCAGACCAGATTCCCTTCTCATTCAGTTGAAAGAGCTTTCTCACTGGCCTTTGAAGCTGTCTTTGGCATTTGTCATTTGAGAAATCTGGAAACCACAGCAGCTGCCTGTGACTCAACACCCTAAAGCCTGTCTGTGCCACACAACCCACACTGGGCTGCACTCTACTCAGAACCTGATCAGATAAACACTTCCTGTCAGCCTTCCATGCTGTCTTGGGTTGGAAATCTGTTTCACTCTCTCATTTTGTGACTTCTTCTCCTCCAGAATTTGTTTAGAGTCATTTTACAGGTATTTTAAGGGCTTTGGGGGGAAGAGCTGGAGCAAGTTTTTATTTCTTCTCTGACTTCTTGACTCGGCCCCTGGAGACTGAGTCCTAAAATAGATTTTTATGAAACAAAATTAATTATACCAGTTCCTATGCTGTGTCCAAACTATGCATCCTCTACTGCCTTCATCTGTTCAGATAACAACACATAGAGATAAATATTCAGATAAAGGTGATTAGAAGGGAAATATAGATCCCAAACTTTAACCTTTGTGACCTGGGCAAATCACTCAACATTTCTGCCTCATTTTCTTCTTCTATAAAATAACAGAGTGGGATTGCTAGCTTGAAATGTCCTTCCCAACTTTAAATTCTAAATTCAGTTTAAGTCAATAAACATGTATTTAGCTCCCACTATTTAGCAACCCACTTTGTAGAAGGGCAGGTTAAGTTCTTTACAATTAAAGTCTCATCTGAGCCTCACAAAAACCCTTGGAAGTAGGTGCTGTTATTAACCCTATTCTTAGAGTTGAGACAAACAGAAGTTAAATGACTTGTCCAAGATCTCACAGTGAGTAATTATTTGTGACCAATTTTGAACTCAGACATTCTTGATTCCAGTCTCAGTCCTGTGTCCAACATGCTACCAGTTGCCTTTGTTAGGAATAAAGGAATAATCAAACTCTAAAACAGTCCCAGCTCCAAAAATGCTTATTTTCTACTAAGAGAAATGGAGGGTAACCTGATAATAAAAGCAAATATGAGGAAAACAGGAACACTAGTAATAAAGGGAGCAGGAACCTCTAGGAGATGTAGAAGAAGTACATTCCAAGCATGGGCAGATATAACCTGTACAGAGGCAAAGAAATGGGAGATGGAATTCTGAGCTGAAAGAGGAAATCTGTTTCTTTGATAGAAATACTGAATGTATGAAAGTGAATAATATGAAATAAACTGAGAAGCTTAGACTGAAGTCAGATGGAGAAGGTCAAGCTTATATTATCCTAGACTTCTGAAGACAATAGGGAGCCAAGGAAAATTCTAGAGCAGAAAATGGTTGGACCTGTTCTGTCAATCACTCAATTTCCTTACTGATAAACTGAAATAATTAGAGTGTAATGATCTAAAGTATCTTTTAACTCTAAGCTTCTTTGCTTCTGAAGATTTTATTAGATAACTCTGAATAAGGGGAATATGAAGCACCTTGGAGACAGAAGCCATTGTTTTTGATCTTTGCATTTCTGTATTGTAGTAGGACAGTGTCTTGAATATAGCAAGTATTTAATAAACATTTGTTGAATTAAAAGGGAGTCATTACATTTTTTTCAATTTAATTTAACAAGTATTTTTTCCTAATATATTAAAGGCAACACTCTAAGCACTTGAATTAAAAGTAAATAGTTCATATCTGCACAATTTCTTTTTGAATGGAAGCATAAAGGGCACACACACACACACACACACACACAATTAAATATAAGAGGCTGCTCACACTAAAATCTGTGAGGATCAAAATAAGCTTCACATGGGAGTTGGCACCTGAGTTGAGTGCTGAAAGAAATATCCTTCAGGTTGATAGCCTGTGCAAAAACATGGAGACAGGAGATGTCATGTTGAATATGAAAAACAGTTGATAGGTCAGTTTGCCTGGGATGTAGAGTTATGAAGAGAAATAATACAAAATATATCTGGCAGGAGGCCAGATCATGGAGGATATAAAATGCTAGGCACAGAAATCTATTTTTTGTTCTTGCTGCAATATGAAGCCACTGAATGTTTTTGAATAGGGGGATAACATGGATATGTTTATGTTTTAGTATTATCAATTTTGTAGTTATGTGGAAGTTGAGTTGGACAGGGGAGAGGTGACAAATGAAGAAACCAATTAGAAAGTATTGTAATAGTCTATATGAGAAGTGATGAATATTTCAACTAGGTTAGTGGCTGTGTAAATGGAGAAATGGAGACAAATGCAGAAGATCTCTTAGATCATGGGAAATGATTGAACATAGGAAGGAAAGCAGAAAAAAGACCTAAGGATGACTAGAATGTTGCCATTATTAATGAATGGAAGGATGTTGGTGGTCCCCCACGAAAATCATGAAGTTTAAAGGAGATTGGCTTAGGGGAGGAAGATATTGAGGGTCATTTGAGATATTCAGTCTGAGGTGTCAATGATATATCAAATTTAAATATTCAGCAGACATTCAGTGATTCAGGTCTTGAAATTGGAGAAAAGATGTATTGAACATAGATTTGGGAGTTATTTACATAGAGCTGATAATTGAACCCATGTAAAATAATGACTTCATCAAAGAAGAAATGAATATAAAGAGAGAAACAATATGTATAACACAGAGGATTGTGGTAGAGACACCCATTCTTCAGAGGATGAAAATGAATGAAGATCTTTTACAACTGATTGAGAAGGAAGGTAAGATAGATATGAGAAACAGTGTTCTGGGAGCCAAAGGAGAAGGAAGTATACAGGTAAGGAGAGATATCTATAGTTAAAACTACCAATTCTTTTTAAAAATATTATTTAATTTTTTTTTATCCAATTGAATTTAAAAACAATTTTTAACATTAAAAAAAATTGAGTCCCAAATTCTCTCCCTCTATTACTCCTTCCCCTCTACCTTCCCTCATATGGCGAACAATTTGACATGTTATACATATTCAATCATGCAAAACATATTTCCATATTGGTCATGTGAAAGAAACAAACAAAAAGCCCCACAAAAAATAAAGAAATTGAAAAATAGTATGTTGCGATATGTATTCAAAATCATCAGGAGGTGGATAGCATTTTTCATCATGAGTCCTTTGGAATTGTCTTGCATCATTGTACTGCTGAGAATAGCTAAGTCATTTGCAGTTGATTATCATATGATATAGCTGTTACTGTGTACAATGTTCTCCCGTTTGTGATCACTTCACTCTGTATCAGGTCATGTAAGTCTTTGCAGGCTTTTCTGAAAGCATCTTGCTCATTATTTCTTACCTCTCTGTTTCTTAGCCAATACCAAGTGGTTTTGATAATTGCTGCTTTATAGTACAGTTTGAGGTCTGGTAGCGCTAGGCCACCTTCCCAAGCATTTCTTTTCATTAGTCCCTTTGATATTCTGGACCTTTTGTTTTTCCAAATGAATTTTGATATTATTTTGTCCAGCTCTAGAAAGTAATTGTCTGATAGTTTAATTGGTATGGCACTAAATAAGTATATTAATTTGGGTAGAATTGTCATTTTTATTATATTAGCACGGCCTATCCATGAGCAACTAATGTTTTTCCACTTACTTAAATCTGACTTTATTGGTGCAAAAAGTGTCTTGTAATTGTGTTCATATAATCCCTGGGTTTGTTTTGGCAGGTAGACTCCTAAGTATTTTATACTGTCTACCCTAACTTTAAATGGGATTTCTCTTTCTATCTCTTGCTGTTGGACTTTGTTGCTAATATATAGGAATGCAGAAGATTTGTGTGGGTTTATTTTGTACCCTGCAACTTTGCCAAAGTTGTTTATTAATTCTAGTAATTTTTTACTTGAATCTCTGGGATTCTCTAGGTAAATCATCATATCATCTGCAAAGAGTGATAACTTAGTTTCTTCTTTGGCTATTTTAATTCCTTGGATATCTTTATCTTGTCTAATTGCTACAGCTAACATTTCTAGTACCATATTAAATAATAGTGGTGATAATGGACAACCTTGTTTCACCCCTGATCTTATTGGGAATGCATCTAGCTTATCCCCATTGCATATAATGCTTGCTGAAGGTTTTAGATAGATACTGCTTATTATTTTATGGAAAGTTCCCTTTATTCCTACATTCTCCAATGTTTTTAGTAGGAATGGATGTTGTATTTTGTCAAAAGCTTTTTCTGCATCTATTGAGATAATCATGTGGTTTTTGTTAGCTTTGTTGTTGATGTGATCGATAATGCTAATAGTTTTCCTAATATTGAACCAGCCCTGTAGTCCTGGTATGAATCCTACCTGATCATAATGTATTAATTTCGTGATAAGATGCTGTATTCGTTTTGCTAGAATCTTATTTAAAATTTTTGCATCTATATTCATTAGGGAAATTGGTCTATAATTTTCTTTCTCTGTTTTGTCTCTTCCTGGTTTGGGTATCAAAACCATATTTGTATCATAGAAAGAATTTGGGAGGACTCCTTCTTCCCCAATTTTCAAGAATAGTGTATGTAGTATTGGAATTAACTGTTCTTTAAATGTTTGATAGAATTCACTTGTGAATCCATCTGGCCCTGGAGATTTTTTCCTAGGGAGTTCATTGATGGCTTGTTCAATTTCTTTTTCTGAGATGGGGTTGTTTAAGTATTCAACTTCCTCTTCTGTTAATCTGGGCAATTTGTATTTTTTAAAATATTCATCCATCTCGTTTAGATTATCGAATTTGTGGGCATAAAGTTGGGCAAAGTAGTTTCTAATTATTGTTTTAATTTCCTCCTCATTGGAGGTGAGTTCACCCCTTTCATTTTTAATATTAGTAATTTGGTTTTCTTCTTTCTTTTTTTTAATCAGATTGACCAAAGGTTTATCAATTTTATTAGTTTTTTCATAAAACCAACTATTGGTTTTATTTATTAATTCAATAGTTTTCTTAATTTCAATTTTATTAATCTCTCCTTTGGTTTTCAGTATTTCTAATTTGGTATTTACTTGGGGATTTTCAATTTGTTCTTTTTCTAGCTTTTTCAACTGCAAGCCTAAGTCATTGATCTCCTCTTTCTCTATTTTATTTATGTAAGCATTCAGAGATATAAAACTTCCCCTAATAACTGCTCATTATTTCTTGTAGCACAATAGTATTCCATTACAATTACATACCACAACTTGTTCAGCCATTCACAATTAATTCTCTTTTCATAATGTTCTTGAATCACTCTAATTTCCTTTCCCAAATTTCCTCTGCCACTCTTGTCTCTTTCTTTAAATCTTCCAGGAATTCTTGTTGGTTTGGGGTTCAATTAGCTGCTTTCACATTGTTGTCTTATTCTGAGATTGTGTCTTGGTCTTTCCTGCCACCACAGAAGCTTTTTATGGTCAAGTTCTGTTTTTGTTGTTTGCTCATTTTTCCAGCTTATGTTTTGACTTTGAACTTCATGTTAAAGTTGATTCTGCTTACTTTAGGGTAGTGAGGCACTGTCCCAAGCTTTAGGCTTTTTTGTACTGCTGTTTGCAGGGCTATTCTGGGGGTCTTTAAGTTTTCAGTACTTTTAAGGTGGTGTGATCTGGTGAAAGGTGTGACCACTGCTCTTCTGGTCTATGTCCTGGTCTTTACTCAGGAAGGGCTCCTACTTCCCTGTAGCCAGTGCTCCTCTTTGGCCTGGAGTTGTGACCAGAGTCCATCTTCCTTCTTATGGGTTACAAGCCATTTTTTCTGCCCTGGAACTGCAGCACAGAACTACTTATGGGCAATAAAGTTGCCACTAGACACCAGCTTCACCCAATGCACTTTATAATTTCTTTGGCTAGCTTCCTTACCATCTCTGGGCTGAGATCTCCTGAAGCTGGGCTGCCATTACAGTGACCTCCACCTCCTATGCCCACCACTGGTGCTACTGCTGCTTGTGCTCTGGGCCAGTCCAATACTCAGTGTAACAGATCTTTTCTGTTGATCTCTTAAATTGTCTTAGGCTGGAAAAATATTTCACCCTGACCTTTTCTTGACTCTGACACTCCAAAATTTGATATGAGGAGTTGTTTTAAAGTTGCTTGAAGGCAAAATTGAAAGAGTTCAGCTGGTTTACAGCCTGTACTCTGCCATCCTGGCTCCCCTCTAGATCATCACACTTTGAAAGAAGTCAGCCTCATTGGCTGATGATTGTCATGTCATTGTGCATATTCTAAAAATCATCTTTAAAATAACAGGTTAAATAAATATATAAATTAAAATGGGATATTACATGTGAGTTCATCTCTAGGTTAAAACCCTAAATTTCTCAAAAGCATTAATTTAGTGACAGCCTCTAATATCAGTTATTCCTAATGTGCTTATTTCATGATAAAAATGGGTCAAATTAACATATGCTCATATGTATATACACGCACATCTTTTTGGATTAGCTATCTTGTAATGGTAATTTAAAAATGTCTGTAAAAAAATGACTCTAAACAAATTCTAGAGCAGCACAAGCCACAAAACGAAACAGTGAAAGAGATTTCCAGCCCAAGACAACCTGGAAGGCTAACAGGAAAGGGCTATTGCACAAGGCACGTAGCAAGGCATGGCAGGGACAGGACTGGAGCAGGGCTCAGGGGGCAGAATCCTCAGTAGTAGTTGCAGTTCCAAGATTGCTCAACCCACAAACACCAAAGACAGCTTCAAAGGTCAGTGAGAAAGCTCTTTCACCTGGGTGAGAAGGGAACATGGTCTGACCTTGCCAATAGCAACCACTGTAGCAGCAGTGTCCATTTTTTGAGCCTCCTGCCTAAAGACCCTGGGGGAATTGAGCCTCTGATCTGGATCTCAGCCCTGAATGGTGGTCCTGGGGTGAGGAAGAGTGCTGAGGAGGTGGAGCTGGTGGAGGACCTGGACAGGGAATTCTACTCACAGATCCTGGGCAGAAAAGCTTGCAGTATGTCCCAGACCAGAGCGCAAGCCAGGAGAGGAGTAAATTCCTCTCCCTTTATTGTGCAACCTTGGAGGATCTGAGAACTTACAGGTCCATCGAGTATACCCTTCTCTTAACAAAGGACTCAAAAGTCAAGTAATAGACAGGTAAAATGCCCCCAAAATGGAAAAAAATAAGACTATAGAAAGTTACTTTTTGGTGAACAGATATTTTCTTCCATCCTTTCAGATGAGGAAGAACAATGCATACTATTAGAGGAAGATATAAAAGTCAAGGCTTCTGCATCCAAGATAAATATGCAATGGTCTCAGGCCATGGAAATGCTCAAAAAGGATTTTGAAAATCAAGTAAGAGAGGTGGATGAAAAATTGGGACTAGAAATGAGAGTGATGCAAGGAAATCATGAAAAGCGAGCCAACAGCTTGCTAAAGGAGACCCAAAAAAATGTTGAAGAAAATAACACCATTAAAAATAGACTAATTCAAATGGCAAAAGAGGTCCAAAAAGTCAATGAGGAGAAGAATGCTTAAAAAAACAGAATTAGCCAAATGAAAAGGAGGTTTGAAAACTCACTGAAGAAAATGCTCTTTAAAAATTGGAATGGAGCAGATGGAAGCTAATGACTTTATGAGAAACCAAGAAATTATAAAACAAAACCAAAAGAATGAAAAAATAGAAGACAATGTGAAATATATCATTGGAAAAACAACTGACCTGGGAAATAGATCCAGGAGAAACCATTTAAAAATGTAGAACTACCTGAAAGTTATGATCAGAAAAGGAGCCTAGACATCATCTTTCATGAAATCATCAAGGAAAATTACCCTGATATTCTAGAACTGGAGGTAAAATAAATATCCACTAGATACCTCCTGAAAGAGATCTGAAAAGAAAACCTCCTTGGAATATTGTAGCCAAATTTCAGAGTTCCCAGGTCAAGGAGAAAATATTACAAGCAAACAGAAAGAAGCAATTCAAGTATTGTGGAAATACAATCAAGATAACACAAGATCTAGCAGCTTCCACATTAACAGATTGAAGAGTTTGGAATATGATATTCCAGAAGTCAAAGAATTAGGATTAAAACCAAGAATCACCTACCCAGCAAAACTGAGTTTAATACTTCAGGGAAAAAAACGGTCATTCAATGAAACAGAGAACTTTCAAGCATTCTTGATGAAAAGATCAGAGCTGAATACAAATTTGACTTTCAAACACAAGAGTCAAGAGAAGCTTGAAAAGGTAAACAGGAAAGATAAATCCTAAGGGACTTACTAAAGTTGAACTGTTTACATTCCTACATGGAAAGATCATATTTGTAACTCTTGAAACTTTTCTCAGTATTTGGGTAGTTGGAGGAATTATACACACACATATTGACAGAGGGTACAGGGTGAGTTGAATAGGAAGGGATGATGCCTAAAAATAAAATTGAGGGGTGAGAGAGAAATATATTGGGAGGGGAAAGGGAGAAATGGAATGAGGCAAACTCTCTCTCATAAAAAAGGCAAGGAAAAGCTTTTTCAATGAAAGGGAAAAGGGGGGAGGTGAGAGGGAAAAAAGTAAAACTTACCCTCATCACCTTTGGCTTAAGGAAGGAATAACATACTGACTCAATTTGGTATGAAAATCTATCTTACACTACAGAAAAGTAGGGGAGAATGGGATAAGTGGGGTGGGGGTGATTATATAAGGCAGGGCAAATGGGAGGAGGGATTAATTAGAAGTAAACACTTTTGGGGAGGGACAAAATCAAAACAATTAATACGGGGCAGCATAGGATGGAGGGAAATATAGGCTTATACAGCATGACTATTATGGAAGTCTTTTGCAAAGTCACACATGTATAACCTATATTGAATTGCTTACCTTCTCAGTGGGGATGGGTGGGGAGGGAGGAAGGGAGAAAAGTTGGAACTCGAAGTTTTAGGAACAAATGTTGAGAATTGTTCTTGCATGAAACTGGGAAATAATAAATACATGTAATGGGGTATAGATATCTATCTTGCCCTACAAGAAAAGAGAGAAGATGGGGATAATGTAAGCGAGAAGTGTAATAGAAGGGAGTGCAGATTGGGGGAAGGGGGTAATCAGAATGTATGGTGTTTTGGAGTGGGGGAGGGGAGAGATGGGGAGAAAGTTTGGAACTCAAAATTTTGTGGAAATGAATATTGAAAACTAAAAATAAATAAATAAACTTAAAAAAATGACAAGTAGAATTTTGTCCATGGTGCTAAATTTAGAGGGGTGCTACTTGCTCCCCCAGTAGGTAGTCAAAGACAATTTAACTACTAGTAGCTAGTGGCTAAACATAAAAACATAAAACCTAGACATAAAAACACCCAGACCAATGAGGCTATTCTCTTATTTCTCAATTTATCTAATGTGAGTAAGGCTTCCTCCTTCTTGACCCCTAACTTCACTGAATATCCTTAAGACTATTTTCTCTGTTCTACATCAAATGGATGAATATGTATATATATGTTTGTATGTGTACATACATATGCATATATGTATGCATATTTACAGATAATTCTCCTAACAATTCTCTTCTAAAATTTTTACAAGCTAATTTATCTTATTATCAAACCCTTGAAAGCTGATGAGAAAATTATTATAATTATAAGTCACTTTTTTCCTTAGTTCCTAGGTAAGATATAGCCATGTAATATACAAAAAAATTCCTTCTAGTCAACCAACTCTTAACATTGAAAGTGATTGGAAAGTAAGATTTCCAGTATAGTTTCTACAGCTTCAATATCTGCTATTTGCCCCAGGAAATACCTTGCAAATAGGGAGATTGCTATAGCAACCTGGATGGGAAGTCTATGGTACAGGGAAGGAGAGCTGAGAACTCAGAGCACAAACTGAGGGTAGCCAGTCTCCTATCTGCCACTGACTTATAGCACTGGCCTTCTACCTGGGGCAGTTCTTTAGTCCCTTCCATTTGGTCAACCCCATTCCCCATAATGACTAGTTTTTTTTCCTTGAAGATAGTGGCCTACTGCATGTTTTTTTTGGCATACCACCAGGTTGAAGGAAATGATTAGGACATCTTTTCTTTTGAATTCCTTGTGGGATGGCAAAGATAAGGGATGGGAAGGTCAGATGAGAGCCATAGACTGCATTTAGGGTCAGAGATTGAATTCTCTAGGGGCTGGGCTATATCATGTTTGGCATGATCACAGACACCATGGTTGAACCTTAGAAGAAATTCACCCCTAGTGCAATGAAACTGAAGACTGAGTCCTGGTGGAATGGATGTAAAGTCCTGAAGCTTTTCTGTATTCCAAATGAGTTCCTACCCATCTAAACCCTGATCTGCACCTTTCCCATGGTTGATGTTGGGTCCTTAGACTTTCCTGTCAAGTGACAAATAACGAATTAGAGCTCTGGATATACTACTATCATACTACAAAAAATAATAAAGTAAGTTAATTGTTGGTGTTGTTTTTAAACTGCCTGTGAAAGTTTCAAAATTGGAAACCATAAAACAGGAGTGAATTATTTATTTATTTTTCAAAGTCTAGCATTCCATCAACTTTTTAAGCTGAATATTTCTGCTGGGCAGATTTACTTCTTTGTAAATTACAGCTTGGATGGTTTTTCTTAATGGTTCAGTGAACCAAGAATTAAACATATTTGCAATCAAACAAAAAACAAGTGCTCTTGACATGTTAGATTTATGACACATTTTGTTTTGAGACATGCAGAATTCAGTAGTGTCAGGCTTGGGGAAAGCAGTCACTATGTCACTGATTGAAATACAGATGGCAGCTAATGGGGTACCAAGAAGGGTTTGTGAGGGAGAAATTCAGAGCTAAATGAAATGAGGGAGACTGCCAAGATGAATCAGGACAATTCACTTTGATTGCCTAAGTTTCCTAAGCCGGAGAAGGAAATGACAAACTATCCCAGTGTCTTTGCCAAGAAAACCCAACATGGAGACACAAAGATTTGGACATGACTGAAAAACGATTGAACTACATTATGTTCTCTATCCCATTAGAATGTAAGTTTCTTGGGGTTAGGAAGTGTTTTTCTCCTTTTTACCTCTATTACTAGTACAATACCTGGCAAATATCAAACATGTTAGAAATGTTTGATGATTAATTGATTGATGTGAGTTGAGCTGTGTATGTTCCATTATACAGAGCTGAGCCAATTAACCATCCATATTAAATAGATTTAAGTTATAATGGATCCAAGAGGCCATTAAGTGTAGCTTCATCCTTGCTCCCCATCTCAGAGATGAGGAAACTGAGACTCAGAGATATTGTGACTTATTGAAGTTCACATAAGCAATAAGAGATTTGAATCCATATCCCTGGACTTCAAATAAAGCAAATTTTCATGTCATCTAAGTTTTCTTTAGGGCACAGTGGATAGAGTGCCAGGAATCAGGAAGACTCACTCATCTTCCTGAGCTCAAATCTGGCCTCAGAGACTTATTAGGCGTGTGACCCTGGGCAAATTGCTTAACCTTGTTTGCTTCAGTTTCCCCATCTATAAAATAAACTGAAGAAAAAAAAGTCAAACCACTCCAGTATCTTTGCCAAGAGAACCCCAAATGGGATCACAGAGAGTTGGATGTGTTGAAAACAACTGAACAACAAAATGTTTCTATTAATTTGAGGTTGAGAAAGAGGTCTTGGATGTGTTTTATGAATATATTACCATCTGAAATTTGTGTCATGCTTTATGTTTTTTCTTTGGATTTCATGGATTCTCTTTTGATAATTACTTTTACCTCATTTGTCAGATGGGGGAACTGAGGTTAAGTGACTTGCTTAAAGATATAGAATGTACTGGTTTGTCAGACTTTTAAAGCTTTCTACTTCCTGATCTCTTCCTACCATTCTGAATTTTTTGGGGGGGAAATAGGGTAGGGGGCAGGAGGTCAGGAGGTATATTGTTTTGTTTCTACATATTGTTCTCGTCTCTGTACTCTCTGGTTTGGTCATATTCACCTAGAGACTAGTATCTAGGACTAGAAAGTAGGCTTTCTGAATCTGAACTGAGTACTGCTCCTTCTATTAGTTCATATTTCCTTTTCAGGCATAGCAAGCCCTCTTCCATTGGGCATATGGTGATAAATGAGTGTGTAGTGACATCTGGGCTTTTGAAAAATCATCCTGTTTCCCAGTCAGGTTGTCCTATGAATAAGAATAAATAGGGTGGTTGCCATCTTGCTGTGCACCCTTTGACTGAACTGAATATTATTTAATCCAGTGACCTCCAAAATTGGCTTTTCCAGTCAACCATTCTACATCCAGAAGAGAAACATTAAGGGGTTAATGAACCCTGGCGAAGATGATGGCCCATCTGTTTTTAATTACCAAATGTCCACTGAAGATGGAAGGCAGACTTAATGTTTGGGGAGTGCAGAATTGCAAGCCACAGCCAGCTTTTGTCTTCCTTCTCCTTGCTGCCTATACTAAAGACTATTCCCTCCTGAATTCCCTAACTTCACAATTTTTCCATGGCTTTTCTTGTCATTTTTTTTCATTGGGAACTCACAAAGTCGGGATGCCATCAGGGAAATACAAAGCCGGGATGCTAGTTCTGAACATGCTGCATGTGTAATGTAAGAGAGAAAGAAGGGTCAGAGACAGAGACTGTAGACGTGAGGCTATCCAATCATGGAACTATGTTGAAAAATCCCTATTTAAACTATATCTTCTTTTCTCTCTCTCCACTTCATCTCTCATCCTATAATCTTTTGGGGAAGGGTTCATTAACCCACTCAGCAGCATGGTAAAGCCTTGTAAGGTCATGCAAAATAGAATCTTTCACTGTTTTTGTTTTACTAAAAGTGCCTCTGATTGAATAATGTGATTAAAGATCTTCCCCACACATTGATGGGCCTGCCCATTGAGGGAAGCTTGATTAGGAGAGTTTGTAGGAGGGTCCCAAGTACTTTTTGTTTTTTCTACTGGGGCACTGGCTCAGAAGGTCATGCCCTCTGGCTCTGAAAAGTGTATAAATACTCTGAGGGTGAGGTTTTACTTTGGGGTTTACTGACTGGAAGTGTTTGGCCAGTGAGGACTCTGGAAAGCCGCTAAGGGGGATCCCCACCCCTTGGAAAACCAGATGTCAGTGCTTCTCTCTCTGGTAACTGATCAGACAGCTGGACCTGTCTGTTGAATTGTGATGTATATATTGATTATGGTCAGACAGAGGAAGCCATGTTTGTTGATCTTTGATTTCTTTGTATTTTTTCTGAAGTTCAAGGTGCTGAGTTTTTCCCCTGAACTAACTGAATGATACATGGGCTTGATTAAAGTGATTGTTAACCCTTCAAAAGTTGCCTTTCCTTTTAGAGAAGCAGATCAAAGAACCTGTGATAGCAGGCCCTTCATGTATGTTGGAGTGTTTACTGATACAAGCCTAGAGACCCCTTTCAAAAATAACATCATTAAGTGCATAAAATATGTAAGCTTACAAAGAAAACCAATTTTATTGAAATGTAGTTATCAAAATATATTTAAAAATTCATAAACCCCAAGAACTCCTGTTTTACGGTACCTTGATAAGTAGACTGACTAATTTAAATAACATTCATTTTTATGGGAAGCAAAAACATTTCTATTGGCAGTCTAATGGAAGGATTGGTTTAGAATTAGAACACCTCAGTTTCAATTCCAGGTTTGCCCCTTTCTAATTTTGTGACCTTGAGCATGTTTCCTAACCTATGTAGGCCTCATGGACTCCATCTGTAAATCAAAAGAATCAGATTAGATAATTACTAAGGCCATTTCATATCTATGTCTGATTCTATGACTTAAGGAGAGGATAGGACCAGATTCGAGGGGGACTTCTAACTTCAGATTGAAAGCACTCTCCCTGTATTGCTGCTGAGTTTTCATCATGGATAGACAGTGGTATGGGTAAGCTTTTTACATGCTTTTACATGGTCCATCACTGGGGAATAAGATAACTTTGCCCCAATATATTGAGGCTCCAGTGATTCCTGTGTCAATCAACCATACCATAAATCAGTATGATGATTTATTATAATTATAATAATAATAACTAATATTAATATAGTCTTTTGGAGCATCTAAGTGGTACAATGAATAGAGTGCTGGCCCTGGAGTCAGAAATTTCCCGAGTTCAAATTTGACTGGAGACACTAGTTGCATGACCCTGGGCAACTCAATAAACCCTGTTTGCCTTGGTTTCCTCATCTGTAAAAATGATCTGAAGAAGGAAATGGAAAACCACTCCAATATTTTTGTGAAGAAGACTCCAAATGGAGTCACAAAGAGTTGGAAATGACTGAATAACAAAAAAGTATTTACATAGTTTTTAAAGTTTGTAAAGCACTTTTAATCCATTATCTCAGTTGAATCTCACAACAACTCTATGAAGGAAGGGTTATGATTATCGATCCAAATTTACAGATGGGGAAACTGAGACTGAAAAGTTATGTGATCTGCTCAGGATCACATAACTAGTAAGTGTGTGAGGCAGGATTTGGTGTCATTTCTTTTTTACTTCTATTTAGCCCTCAGTTCAGTTTGTCTCACTTCAGACAAACGTAGCACCAGATTTTACTGGCCCATGCTACTCACCAACCTTTCCAGCCATTGAGCAACAACATAGCTTTTATATGCTACCCCTCATGTATAAAATTTATGCTATTGATTCACTATCAGAAGAGAAGTGGAGGGGAATGAGTTTTAAGTGTCTACTACATGCCAAGCATTGTTTAAACAATTCAAAAATATTATCTCATTTGATCCTCACAACAATCCTGGGAGATAGGTACTATTATTATCTCCATTTTACAACTGAAGAAACTAAGGCAAACGGAAGTTAAACTACTTTCTCAGAGAAAGTAGTTACACACTGAGTAAGTATCTGAAGCCAGATTTGAACTCAGGTCTTTTTGATTCTAGGTCCAGAACTCTATCTGCCATGCCACCTGTTTTTAGCAGGGCTTAGGCTTAGAGCTATATTTCTAACAATGAGTTTACGAAGTCATCTATCCTATCACCCTCTTGAGCCAAAGCATGATTTCCTGAGATGGGAAAACATAATTCTTTAATGGATTTGTGATCAAATTAATGTGTACGTATTTTTTTTCCACTGGTAAGGATTGAAATCCCTCTACACCTTTTCATCCTCTGTAATTCTTGCCCAAGAAATTCTATGTATTATATTTCCCCCAGTTATATTTATTTTAAAGATTAATTTATTTTTATATGCATCTATAATCTGACTCCCCTATTGCCCCTCCACTGAACAGCAAAAATATCTAAAATACAAAACTTTCTTTATAAACATACATAGACCTCCTAAACAATTCCCGCATTGATCATGTGTGAAGATGTGTCCTTAATCAACTCTTTGAAAGGACAAAAAATGGAAACTAGGTGATGAGACAGTAGATAGAGCATTGGACCTAGAATCTGGAAGACCTGAATTCAAATCTAGCCTCAAGTACTTACCACTTGTGTAATCCTGGGCAAGTTAGCTACTTAACCTTGGTCTACCTCAGCTTCCTCATTTGTAAAATGGGTATATTACTAGCACCCATCTCCCAGAGTTGTTGTGAGGGGTAAATATAATGATATTTGTAAAGTGCTTTGCAAATCTTAAAATATCATTGAAATGCTAGTTATTATTATTGCTTATTATTATAATTATTGTTATATACAGTCTTCTGAAGTAATGGTTTTTCATGTCATGGATCAGAGTTCTAAAATCTTTTAAAGCTATTTTTGTCTATAATGTTATCGTCTATATTTTTTTTCTCATTTTTTCCTGCTCACTTCACTGTGCTTTAGTTCGTAAAAGTCTCTCCAGTTTTCTCTGAAATTATCTACTTTGTCATTTCTTATGGCACAAATATTTTTATACTTATAGATGTTTTATCTCTTTTCTTAATTTATTAGTGTATAGAACTGGTAGATGTACCACTAGGTCAAAAAATATGCACAGCTTATTAACTTTTGGAACATAGTTCCCAACTGCTTTCCAGAATGATTCAACCAATTCACAACTCCACCAATAGTTTATTAATGTTCTTTTTGCAATAACCTATCCAGCATTTGTCATTTTCCTCTTTAGTTATTTTTGCCATATGATGGATGTGGAACATCAGCTTTGCTTTGGTTTGCATTTCTGTAATAATTAGTGACAGAGCATTTTTTTGGTATGTTGTTAATAGCTTAGATTTTTTTTTCCTTTGAAAATTGCCTTTTCAAATTGTTTAATCATTTACCTATGAGGAACTGATTCATAAATTTGAATTAAATCCTTATATAACTTGCATATGAGAACTTTATCAGTGTAGCTTGCTCCAAGTTTTTTTTTTCTCATTTGCCCATTTTCCTTGCTTAATCTTCATTAGACTTCTTTTGTGCAAGAACTTTTTATCTATATGTAATGAAAACTGTCCATTTTATCTTGTGTGATATTATTACTGATTTAGCTGTGCCTCTTCTTCTATACTTCTGTTAACTTTGGAAAGTTAATTTGCCCCTTGCTTTTCTAATTTGTTTAATATGTGACTTATTACATCAATGTAATCAATTTGGAGTTTGTCTTGATATATAGTATGAGATACTGGCCTAAATCTAATTTCTGCTAGATTATTTTCAGTAGTTTTTGCCAAATGGTAAATTCTTGCCTTAGAAGCTGGGTCCTATGTTGGTTTTTAGATATTGTTTTATATATTGTGCGCCTAATTTATATATGTGTATAGTTAATATGTTGTGTACCTAATTTGTTCTACTGATCAACCTCTCTTTTTTAACAAGTTTACTGTTTTGTGTACAGTTTAAGATCATGAAAGATCTTCCCACTTTTTCTCTTTCTGGTGTTATTGCTATTATTAGCATTTATAGCACTATGTTAAATAGTAATGGTAATAATGGGCATCCTTGTTTTACCCCCGATCTTACTGGAAAGTCTTCTAACTTAAAAAAATTGCATATATTTGCTACTAGAATCAGATAGATATTATTTGCTATGTTAAGGCATAATCTTATATTTTCCATAATATATCTAATCAATGTGTTGGAGTCTTTTCTCTGCTTCATATAATGTCTCTGAGGTAGCACTATAGCCTTGTTGCTTCTCATGCTTAGTACCTAACCATTCCCCTCCTTTTCTAGTCATGACTATGCTTTTCTTACTACTTCTTTGTATTATAGTTATTTCAGTATATATCATCTAGAAAGGAAGTATTGTTGACAAAAGATACTCTAGACTTGGACTCAGAAAGATCTAGTTTAAAATCTTTCCTCTAATATTTTGCTGATTGTATGTCCACATACTAATCAGCTTTTCTGAGCTTGTTTTCTTATTTTGAAATGACAGTAATAATACTCATAGACCCTCATAGGGTGGTCTAAGATCAAATGAAATATTATATGTAAAGACCTTTGTAAACTTTCAAGTACTACATACATTTCTGTTATTAGAGTGATTGCCATAGAATTAAAGTTGCTTCGTTCCTTCCCCAGATTTCTAGAAAACAAATATTTGTTGAATGGAATTGAATGGATTGGCTTTATTTGGAACTAGATAAAGCCTAGCCAAAGTCTAAATCTATAAGAGGAATTTTTGCTTTCAGGCATGTGATTAAAAAATTTCAGTATATATTCTTTTCTCTGCTTAGTGTCTTAATCTTCCTACAATATAAATATATTAATTTTTGGGCTGCATTTCACTTTGTTAAATTGAAATTTAATAAAGATTTTGCTTTATGTATCATAATCAAATTTTATTAATGCTTTACTGGGGGCCTGATTGAAGATTTCTTTCTAACTGGCATAGCTGTCATGAATTCATGAAGTCATATAAGCAGCTAGGTGGCAAAATGGAGGAGCAATGGATTTGGGAGTCAGGAAGATGTGGGTTTACCTACCTCAGATGCTTCCTCAGAAAGTCACTTAACCTTTTGAAACCTCTATTTCCTCAGCTGTAAAATAGGGATAATAATATTACCTATCTTAGAAGCCTTTTGTAAGGATCAAACAAAATAACATATAAAGCATGTTGAGAAACTTAAAGCATTACATAGATGTCAGTGATGATTATTATCATATAAATCTACACAACAATGCTGAGTAAAACCATTCTTGCCTCTCAGGCTAGTCCATTACTGATTGCCTGAAATGATTCAATTCACAGCTGCCTAAAGGTATTATTGGTTTTTGACCCAATTAATAGAAGTAGGTGTCTAGACAGCTAAATGAATGGTCCTTTAATCATCTGTGAGTAATTGTGGCTTAAACTCAGTTATAAAGCTGCCTGAAATTGCTCTAGGTAAACCATGTTCCACATGTCTCCCATACGGATTTTTTCTGTTTCTGTTCTTTTGGAGTCAGATGAATGTTTTTTATAATTCCATCACAAATTACTGAGCAGTAATAACACAAAATAAAATAAAATAAATCATAGGCCATTAGGTTATCACTTAGGTAGTTCTCTGAGGAACTCAGCCCTCCTGACTTTTGGTTGGGTGATATAATCAGAAATTAGGAAATGAGCTATAAACTCTCCTGTGGGGATAAATTGGGTGCCTGGGAAGTTTTGGAACAAATATACCCATTCACCTTTAAACCTACTAAAAGCTCTATTTCTACAATGCTATAAAAATTATCTTAAACACTGATTATAGGGTTACTCTGACTTACATTAGGAACTGGTTCAGTGGTTGTGTGTGTGTTCATCCTTCATTGCCAAGAAGACCATGCCATCAGAGAAATGATGACATGACTTGCACTTGAGTTTGTTTGGAGTGAAGGAGGGCTGGGCAGGCCACCAGCCTCACTTCTCCTCCAGAGCTATCTGAATCCAGTGACCTGATATTCATCAGGATGAGTGGAGATGACCCAGGATGAGGCAACTGGGGTTAAGTGACTTGTCCAAGGTCATAAAGCTAGTGAATGGTAAGTGTCTGAGGTAGGATTTGAACTCAGGTCCTCCTGACTCCTGCACTGGTCATGTATCCACTGCACCACCTAGCTGCCCAGGTTCAGTGGTGATGATTATAGGGAAGATGTTAGGAGACACAAACACTAAAGGGCTTGCCCTAGCAACTTGTAGATAATTTAACAGGATTCTTTGCCCCAAATGACTTGGCAAGTCTGATGGATATATTTATACATACATACATACATACATACATACATATATATATGTATATTACATATGATATAATATATATGTATATATATTAACATATATTATATTTTCTAGTTAAGTAAAAATAGGAGTACCAGAAGAAGGGGCAAAGATGGGACTCTAAGGATTGGATTGGACCCACACTGGCAGGGGGAGTCAATAAATAGAAAACAGACTTCTGAGCCCATGTAATTGGAATTAAGTGGCAATTGCAGGCCTTCCAGAATTGGCAGTCTAGAGCCAGTTAGGAAAACCTGAGTTAAAATCTTGTCTCAGATGCTTACTAGATGAATGACTCTGACCTAAATATTGGCCTACGTCATCTAAGTAGGTCATTAGGTCATTTAACCTTTGTCTACCTCACTTTTCCTCAGCTGTAATGGATATTATGCCAGGGTTATTGTGAGAATAAAATAAAATATTATATAAATATCATTTTGCAAACATTGAACACTACAATAGCAATGATGATGATGATGATGAGTACTTAGAGACCCTGATGACCTTGGCCACTAGTATCAGTGTTTCCTGCACAGAAAAAGAAAGAGGAACTTGTAGATTTGGGGAGAAAGTGAGAAGAAAGCCCTGAAAAGTCTACTAGAGATCTCAGTTCTCTAGTGCATAGCTGGTCAAGGTCCATAGAAGTCCATATTTCTGATATTTAGGTCTGAATTGCCCTCACAAATAGGCAGTACTATCGTTTAAATCAAAGAAGAATCTGGACAATGCTCTTCTCTAAGACTAGGCTAACGATGGGGTAAATATGAGCCCCCTGCCATGATTCTACCACTCCATCAGTTCTACACCAGAGTGGGCTAAAAAGAGAGGTGGTAAATGGTCAAGATGAGATTGACTAAGATGACCAACATTTTAATTCCCCAGAGGGAAACTGTTGTTCTTTTCACTTATGTCACTGTGGTCATTATGTATACTGTTTGATTTGTTCTCTTATTTCCCATAAGCCTTCTTATTCTCCTCTGAGTTCTTCACACTCATAATTTCTTGTGGTGCAATAATGTTTCACTACACTCATATACCACTAGCTCATATTCCCCATTGTGGGGAATGGATCTTCCGATTCAGAATCCAGCTCAGCTGGACCACCTTAGCTTAGTGGTTGTCCCCATCCCTATTCCTCCTTCTGAGGTGAGGACCTCGGAAAAATCTGAATTCAGAGAAAATAGTACAAGAACAAATCTGATTGGTAGTTACTTGTTATTGATCCTCTCCTACCCCCTGAAGCTATGTGTGAGTGGGCATTAGGACTTATATTCAAACTCTTAAGTAGATGGCATCAAAGTCAAATAAAAATCAATGTCATTCATCCCTACCTAAGGATCTCTGCTAGTCACACATTGACTTAGCAGTAATATGTAATATTCTCTATGTTTTATTATATTATTGTTTATTTTGTTCATTATTTCTCAATTACATTTTAATCTGGTTAGGTGCAGTGAGGAGCTGTGGGCCCCTAATGCTTCTAGAAATATGCTTAACACCTAGGCTAGGCAAGGAGGCATGTGAGGGAGCCTAATCCAGTCTTCACACTGTGCAAGATCTCATAGATCCAAGTGTAAGGTGCCAGTTCTAAGACTTCCCAAACCTCCACACTAGGTATCATCCTTTTGAATCCAGTCATTATATCTCACATTGATTTACAGCCCATCCACACAAGTATTTACTCATAATCTTACAAACTGTTCATGGTTCTACTTCTACACACATTCTTCCTACACTAAATTTACATTCACAATAAGTAGACCTACAAAAAACAGAAAGTCAGATTCTATCCACTCTTTTTTCACTGATTGCCTATGATTATCTATGTAATACTTTCACCTTCTACACAAAGTTTTATAACTTTTAAGTTAAGTGCTGTAGATACAAAGAGCAGAACCATCATGGCTTCATCAAAAATAGACTCAGTTGGGGGAGGGGGGGCAGAGCCAAGATGGCAGAGTAATAGCACTCACTTTCTAGAGTGCTCCCTCCAAGTCCAGACAATTACCTGTAAAAATGGCTCTAAACAAATTCTGGAGCTGCCGAAATCACAAAATGATGGAATGAAGCAAGTCTCCGGATCAAGACAGCTTGGAAGGTCACTGGAAAGTGTCTATTGTAACACACAGGGGGCAAGGCTCAGTCCAGCATGGGCCATGGGAGCATAGGCAGGACCTGAGCAGGCCTTGGGGAGACTGAATCTCTCCCACCTGTGGCAGTTTCCAGACTTTAGGACCCCAAAATGCTGAGGACAAATTGGAAGGTGAGTGGAAAAAACCTGTGTGACTAGTGTGGGAGAGTGGAGTGGGTCTGGTCCCAGCCCCAGGGTGGCAGATGAAGAAGGGGGCAGAGGAACCCACAGCAGCTACAGTGACATCAGGGGAAGAGACTGCAACTGTTTCTGGAACTCTAGACTGTGGGGGGATCAAGTGGCTTAGAGTACAGCCTCCCCCCATCCCAGGAAGCAGAGATCTACCTTGACAAAGAGCTCAAAAGTCAAGTAAATGGCTGAGGAAATGAGCAAAAACTGAAAAAGAAATCAGACTATAGAATCATACTTTCATGACAAGGAAGACCAAAATATGCAAACAGAAGACAACAAAGTCAAAGCTCCTCCATCCAAAGCCTCCAAGAAAAATATGAATTGATCTTAGGCCACAGAAGAGCTCAAAAAGGATTTTGAAAATCAAGTAAGAGAAGTAGAGCAAAAATTTGGAAGAGAAGTGAGATTGATGCAAGAAAATTATGAAATAAGTTAACTGCTTACTAAAGGAGGCCTGCCCCCAAATCCTAAAGAAAATAATACTGTAAAAAATAAACCCAAATGGCAAAAGAGATCCAAAAAGCTAATGAAGAGAAGAATGCCTTAAAAAGCAGAATTGGACAGATGAAAAAGGAGGTCCAAAAGCTCACTGAAGAAAATAATTCCTTAAAGATGAGAATGGATAGATGGGAGCTAATGACTTTATGAAAAATCAAGGAATTATAAAACAAAACCAAAGGAATGAAAATATAGCAGACAATGAGAAATATCTCATTGGAAGAACAACTGACCTGGAAAATAGATCCAGGAGAGACAATTTAAAAATTATGGGTCTACCTGAAAGCCATGATCAAAAAAAGAGCATAAACATCACCTTCCAAGAAATTACGAAGGAAAACTGTCCTGATATTCTAGAACCAGAGGATAAACTAAATATTGAAAGAATCCACCAATTGCCACCTAAAAGAGATCTCAAAGTAAAACTCCTAGGAATATTGTAGCCAAATTTCATAGCTCCCAGGTTAAGGAGAAAATACTGCAAGCAGTCAGGAAGAAACAACTTGAGTGTTGTGGAAATATAATCAGGATAACACAAGATCTAGCAGCTTCTACATTAAGGGATCACAGGGCTTGGAAAATGATATTCCAGAAGTCAAAGGAACTAGAATTAAAACCAAGAATCACCTACTCAGCAAAACTGAATATAATACTTCAGGGAAAAAATGGTCATTCAATGAAATAGAGAACTTTGAAGCATTCTTGATGCAAAGGCTGGAGCTGAATAGAAAATTTAATTTCCAAACACAAGAATCAAGAGAAGTATGAAAAGGTAAACAAGACAAAGAAATCATAAGGGACTTACTATATTTGAACTGTTTACATTCCTTCATGGAAAGATCATATTTATCACTCTTGAGACTTTTCTCAGTATTAAGGTAGTTGATAATGATTATATACATATAGGCAGAGGGCATAGGGTGAGTTGAATAGGAAGCGATGATATCTAAAAAATAAAACTAAGGCATGAGAGAGGAATATATTGGGAAGAGATAGGGAAAAATAGAATGAGGCAAATTATCTCACATAAAAGAGGCAAGGAAAATCTTTTTCCACGGAAGGGAAGAGAGGGGAGATGAGAGGGAAATAGTGAATCTTACTCTCATCACATTTGGCTTAAGGAGGGAATAACATGCATACTCAATTTGCTATGAAACTCTACCTTACACTACAGGAAAGTAGGGAAGAAGGAGATAAGCGGGGGCTGGGGGAATGATAGAAGAGAGGGCAAATAGGAGGAGGGTGTAATTAGAAGTAAATATTTTTGTTGAGGGGTAGGGTCAAAAGAGAGAATAGAATAAATGGAGGGCAGGATAGGATGGAGGGAAATATAGTTAGTCTTCCACAACATGACATTTATGGAAATCTTTTGCATAATTACACATGTATAACATATATTGAATTGCTTGCCTTCTCTGTGGGGATGAGTGGGGAGGGAGGAAGGGTGAAAAGTTGGAGCTCAAAGTTTTAAAAACGAATGTTAAAAGTTGTTTTTACATGCAGCTGGGAAATAAGACATGCAGACAATGGGGCATAGAAATCTATCTTGTCCTCCAAGAAAATAGAGGGGATGGGGATAAGAAGAGGGGGGAGTGTGATAGAAGAAAAGGCTAATTGGGAGAAGGGGTAATCAGAATGCATGCTTTCTTGGGGTAGGGGAGAGATGGGGAGAAAATTTGGAACTCAAAATCTTGTGGAAATGAATGTTGAAAACTAAAAATAAATAAATAAATTAGAATTAAAAAAAAAAAAACAAGCAAAAAATACTGCAAAAAAACAAAAACAGATTCCGTTTCCTCATCTGAAAAATCTGGCTAAATAATATCATCTATCTCACAGGCTTGTGAGGATGTAATGAGATAAGTAAAGTGCTCTGTAACTTTTAGAACATGATACAACTGGTAGTTGTTAGGTTGTTGTTCAGTCATTTTCAGTTGTACCTGACTCTTTGTAACCGTTTTTGGGATTTTCTTGGAAAAAGATACCAGAATGGTTTGCCATTTCCTTCTCCAGCTCATTTTACAGATAAGGAAAATGAGACAAACAGGGTTCAGTGACTTGCCCAGGATCACACAATTAGTGTCTGAGGCTGGATTTGAACTCGTCTTCCTGACTTCAGGCCCAGCCCTCTAGCTGTTATTATTAATATTAATAAGAGTAGGTCATGTTAAACTATTATTTCCTCATTTCATAAGATTAATAGGCTTATATACAGGGTACTGTTGTAGACATGGAGTACCTAGATTTAGCAAAGCATTTGACAAACTATGCAGTTCTTTCCTTAGGAACAAGATGTAGGCTATGTTATAGTATTGTGATACGGGTTCAGAACTGAGTGACCAGAATTCCATTTAGAGGGAAGTCTTGACTCAAATAGTAAAGGGTCACAGGAAGTTGTTCTTGTTTCATTCCATTTAACATTTTTGCCAGTAACTTGGATGAAAGCATAGAAGACAAGCTTATGAAATTTGCAGATGACAAAAAGCTAGGAGGAATAACTAACATTTTGTATGACAAACTTAGAAAGCACAAAGATCTCTACAGGCTAGAACAGAAAGTATAATAAAATGAAATTTGATAGAAATAAATGTCACAGTCTACATTTAAGTATAGAAAATCAACTTCACAAGTACATGATGGGAAAAACCTAGCTAGACAGGGGTTTGTGTGAAAGAGATCTGTGGGTTTTAGTGATTGGTAAGCTCAATATGGGGCACCCAGATGGTACAGTGTAAAGAACACCATGTCTGGAGTCAGAAAGACCTGAATTAAAATTTGATCTCAGAATCTTATTAGATGTGTTACCCTAGGCAAGTCACTTAACTTCATTAGCCTCAGTTCTTCTTCTATAAAGTGGGGACACACTAAAGAAGGAAATGGCACACCACTCCAATATCTTTGCCAAGAAAACACCAAATGGGGTCACAAAGAAACAGATATGAATGGATGTGGCAGCTGAAAAAGTTGATGTGATTTTAGACTGCTTATAGATGGCTTTAAATATATAGAAAAGTGGAGTTGGTAATCTTACTGTATACTGCCTTGGTCAGACTTCATCAGAAATGTTTGATTGGAGTATCAGGTACCACATTTTAGGAAGAGCAGTGACAACCCAGAGAGCCTCTGATGGAAAGCAGACAGTATCATGAAGGGAATAGAGATCTTGCTATTAGATAATCAGCTGAGGGAAGTGAGTGTTAACCTGGAGAAGAGAAGTTTGGGGATGGTGAGTCAAGGTGACACTAATCAAATGTCTGAAATGCTCTGGAGGTATGTTTAGATTTGTTTAACTTGGCTCCCAAGGTCAGAGCTAGGCAGTAAAAGTTGGACAGAGGAAAAGAGAGACTTCATGTAAGGGGAAAAATAGTCCTAATAATTAGAACTGTCCAAAAGTTGAACAGGCTGCCTTGGTTAAGTGGTAGATTACCCATCAATAAATTTTGAATAGTTGTCAAATCACATTACAAAAACTTGAAGGATTACCAGTGGGCCATTGCAATCAGTACATAGATGCCTTGTCATAGAAAACAGAATATTCCCCAGGTGTAGGATACATTTGCATCTGAGGAAAAAATAATCTTTTAGGAGTTACTTTCAAATGACTGGGCATATGACAAGTTGAGAGCCCAAACGTTTTTGAAGATGTCCTCAGCTATTTTCCAAAAATGTGTTTTTCTTCAATCATGAAGTCTGATTAAATATTTCCTTTGTGACAAATTCCTTGGTAAAATTACAACCAATTCACAAAAATTTATTAAACTCTCACTATGTGCCATACACTGTACAAGATGATGAAGATGCAAAGACAAAAATGAAATAACCATTTTTTAATAGTTTTATAGTGGGGGAGACACTATGTGACACTATATGTGAGACCAGAACTTTGCTCTCTTAATTCACAAGCACACAAGCAAGTTAGATCCCCAAGGAAGAGTTGGCTACATATTCTCCTTAGAGTTCTAGGGATACTCTGATGTGTAGTGGGGTTTACTTACAAGATACTGTCTTAAGTATCCATTCTGGTGTCTTTCTTCCAATATTAATTGCCCAGAACCAGTTAATATCTTCTCAGCAAGTGCAATAAAAATGATAAGCACTCTACTGCCCATTTAATCAGTCTCTTTGAGATTATCAATAGCCAAGTTACATCAATTAGCTTTTATAAAGTGGTATTTATTGGAAAGACAGATACACTAAGAGCAAACCAGGGTAACTTCTCCCCTTTATTACCTCAGTCCCTAGGGAAAAGTGGGTTCAAACTTAAAATGATTGCTACAAAGCATTTTCCCACAAAATGTGGCATAGCCACCCAATGGTCACTACCTTGCTTAAAGGATATTTTGTCTTGGTTGTCAAGTCAGTTTACTGCTAGGATGAGTCAAACATTAGGGTTGACTCTTTCCTTGACTTGGTCACTGGATGTCTGGTAGATCTTCTGACCTTTTAAGATCTTACAATGCTCTGAACCAAGAGAAAAATAAAAGGTACCAACAAGAGGAAATCCCATTCCCTATGTAGACTTGCCTAGGAGGTCATGTGCCTATAGGCTAACCTGGTATGGGGAAGAGCACCTTACCCCATAGGCTCTCAAGTACTCAATCAGAAAGCAAGAAAATACTTAGGCCCAGATGTGCCTTTATTTCCAATTCTAGATTAAGAGCCAATCAAAAAACAAAACAAAAGAACACTGCACTTCACTGCACAGTACACAGACAAGTAAAAATTACTCCAAGACTTAGTTTTTTCAGGGCAAGATGTCATTTTAATAACAGGGATGGGTATGCTTTTAATAAAAACGGGTCATGCTGGCACCTCAACAAAAGTCAGATACCTGATCATGGTCAGCTTATTAGGCTAGCAGTTACTAATAAATGGTATCAGTTGCTTCTCTTGATGACTGAAGACCCAGAGTGAGGGACGAAAGGATCTGTTATATTTAGGTGTGTCTTTCTTCTAATTGGCCTGACAGTACATTATTTGAACCTTCCCTGGCAAAGGCAAGGCAATCCAGAATAGTAGATATTTGGATGAGGTGGGTTGGGTTGCTTCAGCTTCTCCTTATTACTTCTTCTTTGGGAGATGAGAATAATACTCAGGTGATAGGATAAATCTGCTTCTGGGGGAAAATGGATTGGCCTTTGTTTACTGGCTAGGTTTCTTTCTCAAAGACAAAGCCTTAGACCCAACTCACTCAGAATCTCATGAATTGGACAACAATAAGTCTTTGCCCAAGCACCATTTAAGACTTGTTTTTTGGGCCCTCCTGGATCAGAGTAAATGTAAATAGTAACTGTGTCTATTTTGACCAGAAACCCTGCTTCCCCTCTCAGTTTGATTTTTTTTAACTAAAAGGGCCATTCCTTGACTCATTTCTTAAAGAAGTCTATTCAGTGAATGGGAGTTGCCCCACTCAAAGTGAGAACCTGAAAAGACCTTAGCTTAAAAGGGGAAAGGTCCTCCCACTGCATCCTGGGCCTTCTTTAGATGTCCTGATCTATATCTGACCACTGGATCCAGATGGCTCTGAAAGAGAAAGTGAATCTTGTGACCTTGCTCAGCCCTCCCTCACTCATATCAAAGTCAGCTACAAGTCATGTCATCATCTTCCTGATGTCATAATGTTCTTTGAGAACGAAAGACAAACCCCAACCATAAAGAATCCTAGTTGCTTTATGAGACCCACCTGCCTCCAGCAATCTTGGCTAGAAAAACAAAAATTATCTCAACCAGGTTACCCTTGGTTTGGATGTCCTGCTTAGAAACCAAATCATCCCTGACTTTGATGAGGAAAAGCAAAGAACTTAGCACAATTCCTGGTACATAGTAGGTACCTAATTTATTATTCCACCCATCCAGAAGGTAGTGGCTGAACTTTATCCTGATGCTTGTGTTTTCAGTTGCCAGTCTCCCAAGGTTTGTAGGCAGTATTAGGAGACTAATGGGTTGGATTAATTTGAAAATTCTCAGTCAGCAAGTCTAGGGACCCTCCTCAGACCTTTGACAATGTCTGGTTTTTCAGATTTGTGTTAGTTTCACCCATCAGCAGCCAATCTCTAGTAGCTCAAAGAATAGCTATAAGAAGCTGTAATCATGAGACTTTTCTTTCTACAGGAGTCATGTTGAGCTTTTAAAATCCTATAATCAAGGAATATTTGTGTGAGAAAGGATCTCAACGACTATTTAGTTCAATATTCCATCTAGTGTAACCTCCCTCTACCTTCATCATCCTTGAATAGATGATCAACGTTTGCTCAAGACTTTTCATTATTTCTACATGAGGTACCTTTTTCCATCAGTAGACTACATGAAATATTAGAAACATATATATTGACATGGAACAAACAGTAATTTCCACTCACTGATCTAAGTCCTTCCTTTAGAAGAAGAAAAAATAAGTACTCATTCTTCCAAATGACTATCATGACTTCTCTAGGCTAAATACACTCAGTTCCTTTCCTGGATCCTCATGAAACATGCTTTTCAAAGGCGCTGTATATCACTCTTCCTCTGGACTTATTGTAGTTTGCTGGTGATCATCTTAAAACCTCAATTAATTTAGGATTTAGTAAATAACTACTGTGTGCCAAACAGTATGCTAAACACTAAACAATATAAAGAATAAAAATAAAAAATTTCTACTCTCAAGGAGTTTAAATTATATTTAGGAAAAAATCTCAACCAATACACATAATACATACATACATACATACATACATACATACATACATACATACACACATATACACACACAGAGTCACTTGGTCAGTTAGTGAACATTTTAAAAAATTTATTTATTTTAATTTTTAACATTCATTTCCACAACATTTTGTGTTCCAAATTTTCTCCCCATCTATCCCCTCCCCCACCCCAAGACTCAATGCATTCTGATTACGCCTTCCCCTAATCTGCACCATTTTCTATCACACCCCTCCTTTCTCTTATCCCCATCTTATCTCTTTTATTGTAGGGCAAGATAGATTTCTATACTCCATTACCTGTATTTCTTATTTCCCAGTTGCATGCAAAAACAATTCTCAAGATTTGATCCTAAAACTTTGAGTTCCAACTTCTCTCCCTTCCTCCCTTCCCACCCATCCCCACTGAGAAGACAGGCAATTCAATATAGACTATACATGTATAGTCATGCAAAAGACTTCCTTAATAGTCAAGTTGTGAAAGACTATATTTCCCTCCATCCTGTCCTGCCCCTCATTTATTCTATTCTCTCTTTTGACCTTGTTTCTCCTCAAAAGTGTTTACTTCTAATTAGTCCCTCCTTCCATTTGCCCTCCCTTCTATCATTCACCCCCCTCACCCCACTTCTCCCCTTCTCCCCTATTTTCCTGTAGTATAAGATAGATTTTCATCCCAAATTGGTGCGCATGTTATTCCCTCCTTAAGCCAAATGTGACAAGTGTAAGCTTCACTTTTCCCTTCTCACCTCGCCACTTTTCCCCTTCAGTGAAAAAACTTTTCTTGCCTCTTTTATGAGAAAAAATTTGCACCATTCCATTTCTCTTTTTCTCTTCCCAATATACTCCTCTCTCACACCTTAATTTTATTTTTTTAGATATCATCCCTACCTATTCAATTTACCCTGTGCCGTCTGTCTATACATACATACATACATACATACATACATATACATGCATACATACATATATATACATATATATATACATATATATATATGTATATATATATATATATATATATATATATGTATATATATATATAGTCTCTCCAACTACCCAAATACTGAGAAAAGCCACTCGATTCCCCCAGGATCTTTAGGCCAAGGGCTACTGAAATGGATGCTGCTGCTGCAGAGACCACTGCCACCCTAGACCTAGGGCTTGGGCCAGACCCTGCTCCCTTCTCACCTAGGTGACAGAGCTTTCTCACTGACCTTTGAAACTGTCTTTGGCATTTATGGGGTGAGAAATCTGGGGACTGCAGCTGCTGCCCATGATTCCACCCCCTGAAACCTGCTCCAGTCCTGTCCCTCCCAGGCCTCATGGGCCAAAGTTGGGCTGTGCTCTCTGGGCTGCACTCTGGGCTGAGCTTGGCGTGATAGACCTTTCCTGCCAGCTTTCCAGGCTACCTTGGGCTGAAAATCTCTTTCCCTCTGTCCTTTTGTGGCTTCTGCTGCTCTAGAATTTGTTTAGAGTTGTTTTTTACAAGTGTTTTATAGGCTGTGGGGGAGAGGGAAGAACTACAGCAGATCTGTCTTACTCCATCATCTTGGCTCCACCCTTAGTGAACATTTTAAAATATCTATTGTGTACTGGGTACTGTGTTAAATTCCAAGAATATAAAGAGACTCAGAGTTTCTTTATATTGAATACTTCGTATTTATACTGAAGGAACTCAAGTCTAATGGGGGAGACAATATTTTATTAAACAAGCTAGACACATGATAAATTGGAAATAATCAACAGAAGACACTAGAATTAAGGGAAACCTAGAAAGACTTATTTTGGAAGGTGGGTTTTTAGCTAGTATTTGAAGAAAGTCAGGAAGTGAAGATGAGGTGGGAGAAGAACCTTCCAGGAACAGAAGACAGTTAGTCAAAATGCCTTGAGTGTGGAGATGGAGTTTATTGTTGGAGGAACAGCAAAATGGACAGTATCACTGGAATTCAGTGTGTGTGTGTGTGTGTGTGTGTGTGTGTGTGTGTGTGTGTGTGTGTGTGTGATAAAGTGTAGGAAGACTAGAAAAATATGTGTGTGTGTGTGTGCAGCCTGAATTATGATGGACTCTGAACTCCAAACAGAAGATTTTATATTTGAGTTAGGAAGTGACAGAGAGCCATTGGAGTTATTGAAACCTGAATAGAGGATGGATTGAGTGGGAGAGATTTATGGTGGAGAGATCCAAGAGCAGACTATTGCAATAGTTGAGACATTATGTGATGAGGGTCTATACCAGTATGGTAGCAATGTCAGCAGAGAGAAGGGGGACATGTGAGAGATGTTATGAAGGTAAACTCCACAGTCTTTGGAAACAGATGTGATATGGCAAGGGGGGTGAGAGAGAGTGACGAGTCAAGGATTACACCTAAGTTGTGAGAGTTAATATAAAAAGAATAAATGCAAAATAGTTAAATACAAATAGTTTCTGTAAAAGGGTTTTGGCAGTTAAAAGAATCAGGAAAAATGTCCTGTAGAATGTCATGTTTAAGCTGCATTTTGAAGGAGGTTACTATAGTCATCGACACAGTAGTCAATGACTATAGTAAACTACTATTTGCTTAACCTAAAGACTCCAGTTTCTGGGATAAGAACTCACTTAATTGGTCATAAATTCTTCTGTTCTCCATAAATCTGACAGGTAAACTATTCCTTGCTTTCCTAATATGCTTACAGTATCAGGGTTTATATCTAAATCATGTACCCATTTTGACTTTACCTTGGTCTATGCCTAGCTTCTGTCAAACTAATCTTCCATTTTTTCTAAACAGTTTTTATTAAATAGTGAGTTCTTATCCCAGAAATTGGAATCTTTGAGTTTATCTAACAGTAGATTACTATAGTCATTGACTCCTGTGTTTTGTGTACCTAAGCTATTCCACTGATCCACCACTCTGTTTGCTAGATAGCACCAAGGACTTTTGATGATTGCTGCTTTATAATACAATTTAAGATATGATATGGCTAGACCATCTTGATTTTCATATGTTTTAATTAATTCCCTTGATATTCTATACCTTTTGTTCATCCAGATGAATTTTGTTAGTATCTTTTCAAGCTGTATCAAATAATTTTTGGTAGTTTGATTGGTATGGCACTGAATGAGTACATTAGTTTAGGTAGAATTGTACTTTTTATTATGTTACCTTGGCCTACCCATATACAACTTATTATTTCCAATTATTTAGATCTGACTTTATTAGTGTGAAAAGTGTTTTGTAATTGTGTTCATATAGTTCCTGTTGTATTGGTAGGTAGACTCTCAAATATTTTATATTATCTACAGTAACTTTAAATGAGATTTCTTTGTATCTTACTGTTAGGCTTTGTTAATAATATATAGAAATACTGATGATTTATGTGAGTTTATGTCCTTCAACTTTGCTAAAGTTGTTTATTATTTCAAGTAGGTTTTTAGTTGATTCTCTAGAATTCTCTATCATGTAGGATTCATATCATCTGCAAAGAGTGATAGCTTTGTTTCTTCTTTACCTATTCTAATTCCTTCAATTTCTTTTTCTTCTCTTATTGGTAAAGCTAACATTTCTAGTACAATACTGAATAATACTGATGATAACAGACATCCTTTTTTACCCCTGATTTTATTGGAAATGCTTCTATATTATCCCAATTACATACAATTCTTGGTGATGGTTTTGGATAGATGTTACTTAGCATTTTAAGGAAAACTCCATTTTTCCTATGCTCTCTTGTGTTTTTAATAGGAATGGGTGTTGTATTTTGTCCAAAGTTTTTTCTGCATCTATTGAGATAATCACTTGATTTCTGTTAATTTTGTTGTTGATATGGTCAATTATGATGATAAGTTTCCTAATACTGAGCTAGCCCTGCATTTCTGGTATAAATCCTACCTGGTCATAATGTATTATCCTTGTGTTTCTGTAATCTCCTTGCTAATATTTTTATTAAAACTTTTGCATATTTGTTCATTAGGGAAATTGGTCTATAATTTTCTCTCTCTGTTTTAGGTCTTCCCAGTGTATGCATCATACCATCTTTCTTTGCCTATTTTCACAGTTTATATAGTATTGGAATTTATTGTTCTTTCAATGTTTGATAGAATTCACTTTTAAATCCATCTAGCCCTGGGGATTTTTCTTAGGGAGTTCATTGATGGCTTGTTCAATTTCTTTTTTCTGAAAGGGGAGGGTTAATAATTTTATTTCTTCCTCTATTAATGTGGACAATTTATATTTTTGTAAATATGCATCCATTTCACTAAGTTGTCAAATTTATCGGCATGCAGTTTTGCAAAATAACTTCTAACTATTGTTTTAATTTACTCTTCATTGGTGGTAAATTTACCATTTTCATTTCTGATTCTGGTAATTTGCTTTTCTTCTATCTTTTTAAAATTATATTAACCAAAGATTTATCTATTTTTATTGTTTTTCATAAAATCAGCTCTTAGTTTTATTTATTAGTTTAATAGTTTTTTTAATTTCAATTTTATTAATCTCCCCTTTTGTTTTCAGAATTTCTAATCTGGTATTTAATTGAGGATTTTTAATTTGTTTTCATAGCATTTTTAGTTGCACACCCAATTCATTGATCTCTTCTTTCTCTATTTTGTTCATGTAAGCATTTAGAGATATGCAATTTTCTATATGAACCGTTTTTGCCACATCTCATAAGTTTGGTATGTTGTCTCATTGTTGTCATTCTCTTGGATGAAGGTATTGGTTCTTTCGACATTTGTGGTTTCATCAACACATTCTTTAGGATTAGATTATTTCATTTCCAATTAATTTTTTGGTCTATTTTCCACAGAATTTTTATTTCATCATCATCTGAAAAGGATGTATTTGATATTTATGCCTTTCTACATTGGGTTGTTGTTGCGGCCAGCACAGTCCAGCAGGTCTGGGCCGGTTATGGGCTCACAGAGTAAGGATGAAAAGACAGGCGGGACACAGCAATCTGAACAAGCTGAGTTTATTCAGGACATACTGAGCCAATAAAATAGGGGGTTAGGGTGCTTAAATAGTAAAAAACCATAGGGGTAGCAATTGAGGCATGAAACAGAGCAGATTGTGATAAGTAGAAAGGGAGGCCTCAAGGTCTCTTTATCGGAATGTTATCCTGTATAGCAGGAGCCCTGATTCCTGGAACTTCAACACCTGAATTCAAGGACGTGCACCTGAGAATAATATATCACTTAACTTCTCAAGCCAGCTACTCTCCCTTGGAGGAGGGAAACTCTTGATAAGGGGCTCTTTCAAACCCCTCAAGGTTCTCTACAGGTTGTGAGGGTTTTATGCCCTCATATATGGTCAGTTTTTGTATAGGTGCCATATGCCACTGAGGAAAAGGTACATTTCTTTCTGTCTCCATTCAATTTTCTATAGAGGTCAACCATATCTAACTTTTCTAAGATTCTACTTACCCCCTTAATTTCTGTCTTTATTTTGTGATTAGATTTATTTTGTTCTGAGAGGCGGAGGTGTAGTTCTCCTGCAGTATAGTTTTGCTGTGTATTTCTTCCTATAACTCGCTTTTCTCCTCTAAGAATTTGGATGCTATATCTCTTGATGCATATATGTTTAGTATTGATATTACTTCATTGTCTATGGCACCTTTTAGCAGGATGTGATTTCTCTCCTTATCCCTTTTAATGAGACTCACTTTTGCTTTTGCTTTGTCTAAGATCAGGATTGCTACCACTGCTTCTTTTTACTTCAGCTGAGGCATAATATATTTTGCTCCAGCCCCTTACCTTTATTCTCTGTGTATGTCTCTGCTTCAAATGTGTTTCTTGTATACAGCGTATTGTGGGGTTCTGCTTATTAATCCATCTGCTTCTATATTATGCAAGAGTTCATCCCATTCACATTCATAGTTGTGATTGCAAATCATAAGTCTTTCTATCCTATTTTCCCCCTGTTTATGTTTTTCACTTTCCTTTCTCCCTTTTCCTCCTCACCTGTATTTTGCTTCTGATCACTGCCCCCCCTCAATCTGTCCTCTCTTCTGTCAGCTCCCTTTCCCCTTTCCCCTACTACTTCTTAACTCCCTTCTAGAACCCTTCCTCTTTTCTTCTCCCTTTTCCCTCCTAATTCTACAAAGCAGGATAGATTTCTATACTCAGTTGAGTGTGTATGACACTTTTTGAGTCAAATCCAATGAGAGAAAGGTTCAACCAATACTTATCACCCTCCCTCCTTTCCCTCTACTGTAATAGATCTTTTCATCATTTCATGTGATGTAACTTTTCTGCCTCCTCCTTTCTTCTGCTCCCAGTACAATTTTTTAACCATTTAATTTGTTTTATCATTACATCAAATTCAACTTATATTTACACCTTCTGTTTATGTATATCCCCTTCTAAATGTCATAATAAAGATACAGTTCTCAAGAGTTACCTCATCTTTGCATGTGGGGATGTAAACAATTTATTTAACCTTATTCAATAACATGTTTTTTTTTTTCTTTTCCTGTTTGCCTTTTTATGCTTCTCTTGAATCTTGGATCTGAAGATTAAATTTTCTGTACAGCTCTGGATTTTTCACCAGGAAAATTTGGAAGTCTTTTATTTCTTCAAATATTCATCTCCTCCCTTGAAAGAGTATGCTTAATTTTTTTGGGTAGTTGATGTTTTGTTCTAATCCAAGCTCCTTTGCCTTCTAGAATATTTTATACCAAGCCCTCTGATCTTTTAATAGAAAAGCTGCAAGGTTCTGTGCGATTCTGAAAGTGGTGTCATGATATTTGAATTGTTTCTTTCTGACTGCTTGCAGTATTTTCTCCTTGATCTGATAATCCTGGAATTTGGCTACAATATTCCTTGGTGTTTTCAATTTGATATCTCTTTCAGGAGGTAATTAGTTGGTTCTTTTGATGACTCTTTTATCCTCTGGTTCTAGGTCCTCAGGGCAGCTTTCCTTGATAGTTTCTTGAAAGACACTGTCTAGGCTACTTTTTTGTTTGTGTCTTTCTGGTAGACCACTAATTCTTAAATTATCTCTCCTGCATCTATTTTCCAGGTTAGTTGTTTTTCCAATGAGGTGTTTTATATTTTCTTCTATTTTTTTTCATTTTTTGATTTTGTTTGATTCTTGATAGCCCAAAGAGCTATTAGCTTCTACTTGCCCAGTTCTAATTGTTAATGTATCATTTTCTTCAGTTAGCTTTTGTACCTCCTTTTCTATTTGGCCAATTCTACATTTGAAGGAATTATTTTCTTCAGTAGACTTCCCCCCCCCAAAAAATTTGGCCAACTATATATTTAAGGAATTGTTTTCTACAATCAGTTTTTGTTCCTCCTTTTCCAAGTTGTTGGCTTGCTCCTCTATACTTCTTATTTCTTTTCCCAGTTTTTCTTATACTGCTTTTATTTGACTTTTAAAATTTTTCTTGAGCTCTTCCAAGGAAACTTTTTAGACTTCAGTCAGTTCATATTCCTCTTTGAGTTATTGAATGTAGATATATTGACAATCTTATCCTCTTCCCAATTTGTATTTTAATCTTCCCTGTCCCCATAGAAAGAATCTGTGGTCAGTGTCTATTTCTGCTTTTTGTTTATGATTTTTGTCAATTCTGTGGCTTTTAAAATTGAATTCTCCTCCTGGAGCTCAGGTAACACCTTTCCAAACCTTGTACTAGAGGCCAGGGGCCTGGTCACTGACTTTGTGTGCTGGAGCATCAGGTGCTAGAAGCTGGAGGCTCTAGGGTTCTGGCAGCTTATCTGGTGCTGAACTGGGGTTCCTAGTGGTGGTGTCTTGTGTGTGCTGAGACCATATGTGGTTTTGATACCTTTTCCTAGGGCTACATTGAACCTCATAGGCTTAGGGTGGGGTGGGGGCCTCTGATTGCTGGAGGACACCTGCTCACCTGGGACTGTGCTGAAGCACATGGGGGTTTGGCTGCTGAAGTATGCCTGCCCCAACCAGAGTAGTGCTGAAGTGGGGACAGACTCAAGAAAGGGGACCAAATAGGAGACTACTTCAAAAGTTCAGGAGAAGTTGATGAGGGTCTGGACTAGGGTGGTGGCTGTGAGAGTGGAGGGAAGGGAATGTATGGTAGCAATGTTGTGAAGATAGACATAAGCCAACTGATTAGATCTGGTGAACTGGAGTTGACAACAAAGTCATGAAAAGAGTGGGGGGGAATTAAAGGACGAGGAGGAGGAGAGAGAGAGAAAAAGAGAGAGAGAGAGAGAGAGAGAGAGAGAGAGAGAGAGAGAGAGAGAAAGTGTCCAAGGACACCCAAAGTTAGTGAGCCTGGTATGAGTAATGATCTGGCAAAGGACACTGAAGAAGATGAAAATGAAGAGTGAGCAGTATCACAAAAATGAGAGAGTATTCAAAAATTCAGAATGACGGGGTGGTCAGTAATATCCAATGCTACAGAGATGATTGAGAGGAATTAACAAAAGGCCATCAGATTTGGTAATTTAGATATCAATGGATATTATTTGGAGAGAGCAGTTTCAGATGCACAATGAAATTGGATGTCGCATTAGAGAATTTAGATGAGAGTGAGAGGAGAGGAAGTAGAGGCTCGCAGTGTAGATGGCTTTTTCAAAAAGTTTTGCAGAAAAAGGCAGAAATGATACATGACAATAGTTTGTGGGAGAGCAGGATCTAGCGAGGGCTTTTAAAAGATGGGAAGACTTGGATATGTTTATAGAAATATGATAGTAATGACTAGATAAGAGATTGAAGATTAGAGAGGCAAGTGATGACAGTAGATGCAATCTGCTGAATAAGCCAGAAGGGGATAGAATTAAGAATACATGAAAAGATGTTGCCCTGGGCCAGGAGGACACAAAGACTGAAATCAAGGAGAAAATAGTGGGGAACGGAACATTAGAGATTATCTAGTTCAATTCCCTCATTTTACAGATGAGGAAACTGAAATTTAGAAGGGTTACATAACTTATTCCATACACCTCCTTTGAAGTCCTACCCAGTTCTGAAATTCTAAGAATGGGAGATTTGCTTACCTGCCTGAGGATGCCTTAAGTTTTGCTTGCAGTAAGAGGTGGATAAACTGACTTTCTAGTCTCCTCTAGGTTTGCTGCATCAAAACAGATGAATCAAAACAGACAGAAGGTCGAAGCCCCTTGTAACAAAAAATGAGAAATATTAGACCCACATTTTCTCTTGTAGACTATGCCTTGCCACCATCAAGTAGTGCTAGCACCCAAGGACCTGAGAGTTATGTAAGATAGGTTTTTGCACACAATATTGGTTTGGAGGGGAATTGAATAAATGAACCTGTTAATAGTTGGCTGACTTAATGACACTCAAAAGTTGGCAAAAGGAGATAAAATGATTGCAAAATAATTTCATTAAATTGCAAACAAATGGAAAAATAGGAGTTAACCTTTTAGCACAGAGGGCATGCTTTTTAGTATTTAGAAAACTGTTGATTTGTTTTTAAAAAGGAGAAAAAATGAATTGTTTTTAATAAGAGAGTCAGTGTGGGATAGTGGATAGAAGGCCTGTCTTGGAATCAGGAAGACCTCAGTTAAAGTCTGATCTCTGCCACAAGATTGGATATGTGATCATGAGCAAGACATCTAATCTTTCAGTGTCCCTAGACATATCTCTAAGCCTCTCAGTTACTGAGGAATCACTCTGCAGTATGATTTCCACAAAGCCATGACTTCTCCTCCCTCTCACACCCCCCTACCCCACCCCAGAGTAATTTAAAATGTGGACATTAATTTTACTGGGTAAGTCTGCATGTGATTTTCATTGATTAACTCTCCCTGTGCGTAGTCCATTCCCCAAACATTGCTAAATTTGGGAATAGATGACCACCTCTACCAGGGTAGCACTCTTTCTATCACCATGCCACCCATGCTATTGTATTCAGTAGATAAAATTAGGCTCCTTCCTTTCTTCTTGGGTATCCATTAGACTCTAGAGATCATTTCTTTTCCTGGGGAATATTGGTGGTCTGTGGTGGCAGGGCATCATCATACAATCATTGGGTATTAAAGCCAAAAATAACTTTGGAGATTATGTACCCCAACTTTCCACTTCTCCCAGATAAAGATTTTGAAATTGAGGCCTGGAAGGATGAAGCAACTTCTCAAGAATACGCAGAATTTAATGGAAGAATGAGCACAAAAAACCTATCCTTATTTCACACTTTTCAGACTCGTGTTCTTCTCATGGGAACGTATATGTTTATTGATCCTTTATAGGTGAGCAGAGCAAAGATGGCGATTTTGTGTAGTGGAAAACAAAATTTAAAAACTATATCCCCAACATTTGGAAATTAATGGCACAGTGGATTGAGTATTGGAACTGGCAAAGACCTGAGTTCAAATCTGGCCTCAGTCACTTATTAGCTATGTGAACTTGGACAAGTCATTTTACACTGTTTGCCTCAGTTTGCTCATTTGCAAAATGAACTGGAGAAGAAAATGACAAACCACTACAGTATTTTTGCCACAGAAACCCCAAATGGGGTCATAGAGAGTTAGACATGACTGAAATGATTCAACAAGAAGAAATGTGATATTGGCTTCTGGGAATTTTGAGCTTTTACTGTCACATATCTACTTTGAGATCATAAGACCATACATTTAGAGGTGAAAGAAGTTTTGGAGGTCACCTAATTCAACCTCTTAATTTTTCCAGATGAAGTAACTGATGCTAGGAGAGGTTATGTGGTTTGTCATTAAATCCCAGGCCATCTTACTCACTGTGGTAAAGTGGAAAAATTACCTGTGTGACCTAGAGCAAATCATTTAATTTCCTTGTGTCTCAGTTTCCTCATCTACAGAATGAAAAGCTTCATATAAGTAGTTTCTGTGGTTTCTGAACTCTATGATAGTCCCAGCTAAGAAGGGTCTCGTTTCCCAGAATTTTATATCTTAAGGAAGGTTTTCTTAAGAAGGTTTTCTGAGCATGAAAATTTTGGAGATGGAGAGGAAACCTTATTAACATTTGGATTATAGCTCCTCAGCTTGAAGCAGAAATGTCATTTGGGGTAAGTTGGCTGGTTGATGTTATGAGTTTGGAAGTTCTGAGTTGTGGTAGTCTAAAGCTAATCAGAAGTCTGCCTTGAGTCTGGTACTAATGTGGTAAGCCCCCCAAATTAACTGATCACCAAGCTGTCTAAAGAGGGGTGAACCAGTTTAGATCAGAAAAAATGGAGCAGGTTAAAACTTCTTTGCTGCCCAGAGTTGGGATAAGGCGCAAGTGACTTCTACTTTTCCAGTACTCTGAACAGAAGCAGAATTATAATAGGAATGGGGATTCCACTGGAGCAAGATACAGGAGACCTGAACTCTAGTTCTGTATCTGCCACCAAATATTTGTGTGACTTACTACAGGTCTCTAGATTAGTGTTTCTTCCTCTATAAGAGGAGAGGGTTAGAAAATATGACCTCTATGATCCCTTCTAACTCTAATATGCTATGGTTTTTTGAAATCTCAGTCTTTGTGAAAAAAAAAAAAAACAAACCCAAAACAGAGAAAGTATGCCGGAGGAAAAAGTGGTCAAAAATATCAAATGCTGCAGAGGGGAGAAAAAAGCCATTAGATCTGGCAATTAAAAGATCATTGAGAGAGAGTAGTTTGACTGAAGAGATGAGGTAGCAGCTCAGATGACAGCTGCTTCAGAATAAAGTGAAAGGAGAGAAATTAGAAGCAATTTTTCCTCATGTAGATTTTTTTCAAGGAATTTGGCTGCTAAGAAAGAGGAGAGGGGAGAGAGAGAGAGAGAGAGGAAGAGAAAGAGGGAGAGTGAGAGAGAGGGAGAGAGAGGGACGGGGAGAGAGAGAGACAGAGAGAGAAAGAGAGAGAATAGTAACAGTCCTCAGGTTCTGCTCTTTCCAAATGTACTTATAAAATACAATATTTACTGATCAGTGGGCATCCTTCATTTTACTTATTGTAGAAATTAACACTTCTCTCCATCTCTTGAGTTGTCTCACCAGGCTATCAGTACAGGCTGATGTAAAGGGAAGTAATTGCTGTACTGTTTCCATTTCTGCTTGGACTGATTATTTTCCATTACCACTCTCTGTTATGAGGTTCTGAGCATGAAGTTGGCAGCATTTCATATTAGTCAATGTTGTTTTTAATATGTAGAAGCCACTCACCATGTGCATTTATTTTTAAATTTTTTTAAATTAATTTTTTTCACTCCATAAACATTATTTTTTCTTCCTCCTACTTCCCATTGGGGAAAAAAATTCTTGTAACAAATATGCATAGTCAAGTAATAAAAATTCCTATATTGGATTTAATTCCCATATGTACCCAAATATGCATCTCAACCTGCCATTTGGGTCCATTGCTTCTCTGTTAGTTTGCCCCAAAAGGTAAACACCTTCCAGAGCTTGGTGAATAAATAACCTATGATGTCTGGAAAAAGGAAATAAAAGACATTAAAATGAGCATGTGAGAATAAAACCCCCAAATCCTATATTCTAAATTGAGATTTACTAATGAAGATTCTAATATGTTTTAAAGACTCTCTTTTTCTTACCTAACTTCTCAGGACCAGACTAACCAATGGATTCAAAGGCCAGAGTCAGTCTGGTCTCCTTCATTTGAAAAATACAAGGTCGATTTCCTCTTATGCCAGATCAACTCAGGCATGTGGAAATACATAAATATTGTTCTCATTACAGAGGACTAACTTTTGTCTGCAATCATGATTAGGTTTATTTTCTGAGATTCATCTATCTCTACCAGGAGTTCATAATCTTTTGTGTGAGTCTTAGACCCCTTAGGTAGTCTGGTGAACAACCTCTTCTTGGAATAATGTTTTCACATGCATAAAATAAAAGACATAAGATTACAAAGGGAACCAATTCTATTGAAATGTAATTTAAGATGTTCTTTAAAAAATCACGGAAGCCAGGTCAAGAATCTCTGACTTCGATAGAAACAGTTTTTAGAATAAGTTATTAATAAAGGGAGATGTTGGGGATGGTTTCAGATGCCTGAAGTCCCTGCTGATTAGATGACTGAGACTGCTCTTGAATATGGGTGCTCTAAGTGGCAATTAGTTGAAGCCAGTTGGGTGTCTGGTACCAATATGGTGATGGAACAAGAGGACGGGAACCATGATGCCCAAGGAGGGGTGAACCAGCCTAGGTCTTAAAAAAATAGAACAGATTAAAGATTGTGTGCTGATCAGTAATGGCACAGGACCTATGAGTAGCTACTGACTTTCCAGCATGGGAGAGGCAGAGATTCACCTAGTCTCAAAAAAAACCAAAGCTAAAATACACCAAAGAAAATTAGTAAATGGATAATATTGTTTGCTCTGGCTCCCATGTTGATGAGACTCAGAACTACTATCATTACAGGGCTCAGTGCTCCTTGCTATTCTATTGACATTACCTTCTCATTCATCAACAGCCGTTAGATGACCAGACATCTATCATTTGCCAACAGCTTTCCTCTAGAGTCCAGACTGATGTCATATCACGGTGTGAAGATGACTCTGGGGTCTCTAAAATTGTGGCAACAGTATGTGATCTCTGACAGGCCCTGCCAAGCCAGAAATATATTGAGTACAAGGAAATGCTTTATGACTGTCATTAGAAGACCAACTCTGCTAAATTTAAAAAAGCCCATCACCGGATAGGTAATCATTGGGTGAAAATTTTTAGCATCTTTTAATTACAGATATTTAGGATTCAATCAAACAACAAGCATTTATTAAGTGCCTATTAAGTTTCAGACATTGTGTTAGGCATTAGGGATGGACAGTCAACAGGAAACGGTCTCTCCCCTCAAAAAGTTCACACTTAGTGAGGTATAGAGGGGTCATAATCCCTGCATTATGGATGGAATATCCACAGTGATAAAATCATGGATTTTTGAAAATATTGAAATGTAGGCTGTCACTAGTGGCAGGAAGGGCAGCTGGGTGATGCAATGCATAGAGTGCCAGGCCTGGAGCAGGAAGACTCTTTCTTGAGTTCAAATCTGGCCTCAAATACTAGATGATGACCCTGGACAAGTCACTTTAACCCTGTTTGCCTCAGTTTCCTCATCTACAAAGTGAGCTGGAGAAGGAAGTAACAAACCATGCCAGTGTTTCTGCCAAGAAAACCCCAAATAGAATTATGAAAGGTAGGACACAACTGAAAAATGATAGAAAATGAAAGGAATGCTAGATTTGTACTCAGAAGACCTGAGTTGAAGTCAAGACTCTTTTATGTCCTACTTAGGAAAAACCAATCCATCTCTGTGGGGCCACTTTCCTAATCTATATACTGGGAGAATAAAGCTTTGTCCTAATTGTTTCATGGGGCTGTTTTGTCTACATGGAAATACTTTGCAACTATATCATAGGGATAAAAACTAGATCTGTAATTTACTGGCGTAGAGAATTCCTGGGTAAGGAAATTCCCTCTGTTAATGCAAGATAACACCTTCTCATCTTAATATTTACTCAGAGTACTGAGAGTTCATTTTCCTAGAATCACACAACCAGTGTGTATCAGAGGTAAAACTTGAACCCTGGTCTTCCTGTCTTCAGGGCTAGCTTCCTATCCACTGTCAATCACCCTCTTTCCTGAATTTATGAAGTACTACATAAAAGTAAGAGTTTCCTTCATGGCAGGTATCTAAGAACATGTAATTTCTCTTACTTTCTTAATTGAATCCATTCTGATGACAAGAGTGATGACCTAGTTACACACTGAATCAGTATCCCCCTCTCTTAAGAGATTATCCAAGGAGTGGGAGGAGATTGAATTATAGTGTGAGATGTCATGTTTGGGGTTTGCTTTCTCTGTGGGGTGGTTTCTCCAGGATCTGAAGAGGAATTCTTTGAACATACCTCTGCTGATCACTTGTCTTTTCATTCTCCCCACATCTGATCCAAGTGTAGGGTTCATCCTTTTAACTAGTCATATCTCAATAGGAAAGTGGAAAGATGGCATTTGATTTCATTCCTCTGATTCAAAATATAAGGCAGCTATGGGGTGGGACTTCCCTTAAAACTTTGACATGGTGGAAAAATTAGCAAACATACTCATATAAAGAATGTGTCCTTTGTATTGGATATAAATAAGTTGCCAGGGCCTTCTATGCATTTTCCTTAACTTTCTTCCCTTTCTACTAGTTAGATGACTTATAATATTCAGCAATCATTCCCCAAAATGTCATATTCCTGTGTGACAAGACTTAATTAAGCTTCCAGAAAAATAATTAGTAAGCCTATCTTGAAAGACTGTTTTAAAAAAAATCAATGCAGTACCAAGAACCAAATAGAGTTAACACTGTCATGAAAGATCAAAGACATCAGAGAACAGAACTGAAAATTAAACCTCTAGCAGCAATCTAATGAAGAAGTAATGCTGAAACATTTGTGATTTTCTGCCTCTTGGGTGCCATCTACAAATTGATTTGACATGGAAAATTTCCCAGAGGTAACTTAAAAATGGTAAATTTCCATTAATTACCTAGCAAAGAATATTCTTTCCATAATTTATTATCCATTAGGAAAACTTTTAGGGTAGCTGCATCAGCATTCTATTATCTGGATTCTCCATCCTAACTCACAAAGCAGGTGAGATTAGCAAAGACTTCTCAATGTGTCTATGAGAGTACGTGAGAAGAGAGTTCACTTGGGTAAAGTAAAGTCATTAGCACAGCTTCTCCCCTTTATGTTGATTTTGGCTGGATGTTCTGTAACTCCCAGTATGACTTTTGGTAAATTAATGATCAAATATCAGTCCTTTGTCTCTGAACCTGTTCATTACTTTCCATATAAATATCAGTCATGTAAACAGCCTCTGAAATATTAAAGGGATGTCTTATGAGGATGTGTCAGGCTAACCCTTTCTATTGAAAATCTGCTTATTGTATAATATTAATCTAAGTCACCTTTTCTGAGATTTTTTTAGAGATTAATTCTTCAATTTCTGTTAGCTTTCATATGATTAGTGACTATAACTCTGGAAAATGCCTTAGAGATAATTTAGTCCAATCCCCTCCTTTTTGGGATAAAAAAGAGGTTAAATTACTTGCCCAAAACCATGTGTTTAGCAGGGCTGAGATTTGAATCCAGGTCATCTGACTCCAGTTCAATATCCTGTGTGCTGTACCACATGATAAGAAGGTCAGAAAATCTAAGGCTCTCTTTTTCTTATAAGTTATGTAAAGGATAAGGAGGATGACTTAGAGAGCCTTCCAATGACATTGGCATTATAGGAGAGATTTTTAATGCAGAATGCTCATTGGAAGAAGAAAAAAACAATCCTCATGGTTTTTTGTTTTTGTTTTTCTTTGCCAAATATCTTTCTGGTAATGCAAAGCCAGTGAGGTACTTAGACATTGTAGGGCCAGTAAAAAGATGGTTGTTAATTCATCCAGTTTATCTTTCTGGGGATTTCTAAGCATGAAGAGTTGGAAACAACTGAAAAAAAATTGAACATGAGCAAAACTACAAGATAGATGGAACTGAGTCTTGAGGATATTGTGTAAGGATCTGTGGAAAAGAGGGACTCACTGAAATGACAGAGGGTTGACTTGGTAGCAACATGAAGTGCAATTTCCTTCTTGGGTGGTGGAGTTGATAGGTTGTTTGAGTGTTTTATATTTCTCTGTTTGGTCATGGATTCTTCTGAATCCTTAGTGTCTTAATAAATTTTCTGTGGTATGAAATAAAGTCTATCCTACGCCCAGTAAGCATATTGTACATTAGGTTCTTGTGCCAGATTAGGGACCTTACCACCTATACCTAGATATAATCTATGCCTAAGTTTTATTTGGGAGACTTTTCTGAACTAAAATAGGAAGGGGAAAAAGACAAAGGAAGAGAAATTGAAGTTTTTTTACCCAGTCCACAGGATCAGATGAGGTCCATTTGAGCCAAGATTCCTTAATGGTCCCTGGGTCTCAGGTTATAGTTACACAAATTTCCAAAGGGAGATTGGCCAGTTATGACTATTTTACATGCATTTTGTGACAAAATAGAATCTAGGAAGAGGAGAGAATTTTAATAACCCCCTTTAAAGGAACTACAGTTATACCTCCTACATCTCAACTTTCCCTATCATGACTTTTCCCATCATGGTCATATCAACATATCATAAATCGACATAAGAAATTAAATAGGAATTTTTGGGAGTTTTGTGAAAGCTTCAGATAACCTGCAAAGTCCAGCAGATGATGCTGAAAAAGTTTAAAAACTCAGTAATGCATAAAATATATGTGTAGTATTGTATATGATCTAAATATTTTATTTTTTAATACCATAGTAATGGTACTACCTGACTTCTTTGTCATTAAGGGAGGGTCAAAATTTTTACTTAGGTTTTCCTGATCATGAGGTTACCATGTCCCTAACCTCCACAACGTGGAAGTAATTATATCTACCTTTATACCTTTGGTGAAGCAACACAGCAGAATGGATTAAGTGCTAGGTTTGAAGCTGGGAATAAATACATTCAAATCCTACTTTTACACTTATAACTCCTAACAATAGATCAGCAAAGATTTATTAATCACATGCAATGTATTAGGCACTGTGCTATTTATTGTGGATATAATGGTACAGGAATTAAACAATCTACTCTCACAAAGAACTTGTGTTCTAAAGGAGGAGACACTTTTATATACACAAATATAAAATTAATGAATATAAATATAAATTAATTATACATATGCAAAACATGCATAGCCTCTGTGCATGTTCTCAGGACTGGCCTTTTCCAAGATGGTGGAGTAGAAAGACATACATACTCTAGCTCTTCCCACACAGTCCATAAAATACCTGTAAAAATTAACTCTAAACAAATTCTAGAGCAGTGGAAGCTACAAATGACAGAGTGAAAGAGATTTCCAGCCCAAGCCTTGAATGCCAAGAGGAAAGGTCTATCACATAGAGTATGGAGTGGAGCACAGCCCACGGAGCCCAGCCCAGCCTTGGCCATGTGGTGCAGCAGGGACAAGAGCAGAACAGGCCTTGGGGGTGGAATCCTTAGCAGCAGCAGTGATTCTCAGATCCTTCTACCCACAAATGTCAATGAAAGATTCAAAGGTCAGTAAAAAAGCTTTTTCTCCTGGGTGAGAAGGGAGCAGGGTCCTCTCCTAACCTTGGCCCCAGGTGGCAGCAGCAGTGGCAGCAGTAGCAGTAGCACTCATGTTTTGAGCCCTTGGCCTAACGGGCCACTGATCTGGGTCTCAGTCCTGAGTGACTGTCCAGGAGTGAGGAAGAGTTCTGGGTGGAATAGTGGAGCTGGTTGAAGCTCTAGAAAGGGAATTCTACTTGTAAATCCTAGGTAGAAAACCTTTGGTAGCTCCCAGACCAGAGGACAGGCCAAGGGAGGAGTAAACTCCTCTCCCTTGATAGAGCCACCTTGGAGGAACAGAAAACTTACAGATCTCCAGAGTATACTCCCCTCTTGACAAATGACTTAAAAGTTAAATAATTGGGTGGGAAAATGCCCAAGAAAGGGGAAAAAAATTAAGACTACAGAAGGTTACTTTCTTCGTGAACAGGTATTTTCTTCCATCCTTTTGGAAACTTACCATCAGAGGTCTCCAAAATAAATGTGCAATGGCCTCAGGCCACGGAAGAGATCAAAAATTATTTTAAAAATCAAGTAAGAGAGGTGGGGGAAAAATTGGAAAGAGAAATGAGAACGATACAAGAAAATCAAGAAAAATGAGTCAACAGCTTGCTAAAGGAGACCCCCAAAAATGGTAAAAGAAAATAACACCTTTAAAAATAATCTAATTAAATTGGCAAAAGAGGACCAAAAGCCAATGAGGAGAAGAATGCTTTAAAAAGAAGAATTAGCCAAATGGAAAAGGAGGTTCAAAAGCTCACTGAAGAAAATAATTCTTTAAAAATTAGGATGGAGCAGATGGAAGCTAATGACTTTATGAGAAACCCCCCCCCCCAAAAATTTACAAAACAAAAAGAAAAGAATGAAAAAATGGAAGATAGTGTGAAATATCTCATTGAAAAAACAACTGACCTGGAAAATAGATCCAAGAGAGACAATTTAAAAATTATGGGACTACCTGAAAGCCATGATCAAAAAAATAGCCTAGACATCATCTTTCATGAAATTATCAAGGAAAACTGCCCTGATATTCTAGAACCAGAGGGCAAAATAAATATTGGAAGAATCCACTGATCAACTCCTAAAAGAGATCCGAAAAGAGAAACTCCTAGGAATATTGCAGCCAAATTCCAGAGTACCCAAATCAAGGAGAAAATATTGCAATCAGCTAGAAAGAAACAATTTGAGTACTGTGGAAATACAATCAGGTTTACACAGGATCTGGCAGCTTCTACATTAAGGGATCAAAAGGCTTAGAATATGATATTCCAGAAGTCAAAGGAACTGACCAAGCAAAACTGAGTATAATACTTCAGGGGAAAAAATGGTCATTCAATTAAATAGAGGACTTTCAAGCATTTTTGATGGAAAGACCAGAACTGAATAGAAAATTTCACTTTCAAACACAAGAATCAAGAAAAGCATGAAAATGTAAACAGGAAAGGACTTCTAAGGTTGAACTGTTTACTGCATAGAAGGATAATATTTGTAACTCTTGAGACTTTTCTTAATATTTGGGTAGTTGGGGGGATTACATACACACACACACACACACACATACACACACACGTATATAGACAGAGAGTACAGGGTGAGTTGAATAAGAAGAAATGATATCTAAAAAAATAAAATTGAGGGGTGAGAGGAATATATTGGGAGGAGAAAGGGAGAAATGGAATGTGGCAAAATATCACTCATAAAAGAGGCAAGAAAAAGCTTTTTCAATGGAGGACAAAAGAGAGGAGGTGAGAGGTAAAAAGTGAAAGTTACTCTCTTCACATTTGGTTTAAGGAGAAAATAATATGCTCACTCAATTTGGTATGAAAATCTATCTCACACTACAGGAAAATAGGGGAGAAGGGGACAAGTGGGATGAAGGGAATGATAGAAGGGAGGGTAAATGGGAGAAAGGAGTAATTAGAAGTAAACACTTTTGGGGAAGGACAAGGTCAAAAGAGAGAATAGAATAAGTGGGGGGCAGGACAGAATGGAGGGAAATATAATTAGTCTTACACAACATGATTATTATAGAAGTGTTTTGCAAAACTGCACATATATAGCACATATTGAATTACTTGCCTTCTCAATGGGGATGAGTGGGGAGGGAGGAAGGGAGAGAAGTTGGAATTCAAAGTATTAGAAACGAATGTTGAGAATTATTTTTTCATGCAACTGAGAAATAAGAAATACATATAATGGGGTATAGAAATCTGTCTTGCCCTACAAGAAAAGGAAGAAGATGAGGATAAGGGAAGGGAGGGGTATGATAGAAGGGAGGGCATATTGAGGGAAGGGGTAATCAGAATGCAAGGCATTATGGAGTGAGGGGAGGGGAGAGATGGGGAGAAAATTTTGGAACTCAAAATTTTGTGGAAATGAATGTCAAAAACTAACAATAAATAAATAAACAAAAAAAGCTGGAAAAACAAACAAAAGGACTAGCTCTCATTGGCCTATCCCCTGCTACATGCATTTGGATTACAAGGAAAACCTCTTACATGTTAGAGGGACCCCAAAAATGAACTTCTGAAATATATTCTGAATCATTTGATTGGCCATATGGACTCTAAGAAAAGTAAGTGTAGAAGTATGTCAGCTTTGTTCATTAAGCGATTCTTTCCATGTCACCATGACAATAGATAATTGGAGGTTTGATTTTGGTACTGAATATATAACTTCTTTACTTCAGTGGAGACTGAAAAGTCACATGGTATAGAAAGGGAAGAAGTATTTATAAAATACCTACTGTGTTACATAAATAGATCTCAACTTGATTCTCATGACAAATTCCCAAATATTTGGGTGTCAGAGATAGATAATAGGTGCTTAATTGTATTACAAATGAGGATTGCTGAGTCAAAAAGTCTTAGATATGCAGTATACTAAGCCACATTTTTAGCAATTGAGTTAAGATATTTTATTGGAGTACTAACTGTATAGGTTTCAATAATTACAAAGACTGAGAGTATGAGCTTTTATGTTCTTATTCTTAGTTACCTCATCTATATAGTGGGGATATTAATCCAAGAAGGGTGCTTGTAACAACAAAAGAATATTTTTGAGGTCCCAAGTATGAGATATTATTATGGTTGAATGTATTGTTTGGATTACTAGCCCTTAGCTACTGAGCAGGCATGCGATAAACACCCATATTTTCCCATAAATCCAGTGAGTCTGATGCTTTCTTCGCTCCATTACTACTTGTTCTGCCCAAGAATGATGGACTCAGCAAAGTGTGGTGGATCCAGCAAGGCACAGTGGACCCGGCTAGGCATGGGGTACAGAACACTAGACTAGTCATAAAGAGCTGGCTTTGAACCCCTTTCACCACTAGCTATTTGTGTGACAATGTGCAAATCATTTAACCTATGAATTTTCCTCAGATTTCTAAGGGTTGTTGTAGCTATCAATTATGATTATGTATATAAAGAACTTTTCAAATCTTTTCTTAAAAATAATTTTATTTATTTATTTTATCACATTAAATTCTGAATTGTTTCCCTCTCTCCCTTCCCAGTCTTCACTAGAAAAGGCCACCATTTGATGTAGATTTGCAAATACATGTAAAACCATACTATGTATATTTATATTTATCAGTTCTTTCTCTGGAGGTGGATAACCTTTTCCTTCATAGGTCCTTTATAGCTGATTTGAGTATTCACAGTACTCACAATAATTTAGTTCACAATTTTTCTCTGAGCAACATTGTTATTATTGTATACAATGTTCTCTTGGTTCTGGTCATTTTGCTTTTCATTATTTCATGAAACTCTTTCCATGTTTTTCTAAAACCAATCAGCTTATCATTTCTTATAGCACTGTAGTATTCCATCATAATTATATATCACAATTTGTTTAGTCATTTTTCAATTGATGGACATCATCTCAGTTTTCTGTTCTTTGCCACCACAAAGAGAGCTGCTATAAAAATTTTAGAACACATAGGCTCTTTTCCTTTTTTTCCTGATCATCTTGGGAAACAGACTTAATAGGTCTGTTTAGGTAACAGGTAAAAGGGTATACATAATTTTATAACTCTTTGGGCACAATTCTGGATTGCTCTCTGAAATGATTGAGTCAGTTCATAGTTCCACCAATAGTGTGTTAATGTCTCAATTGTTCCACATTTGAAATTTTCAAATCTTAAACAACTTGTAATACTCAAATGTTACCTATATGTGTGCCTCTAAGATTATGCTAAGTCCTCAGATGCACTTCTTTCCCCCAAATTGTTGGGAACATGTGGTCTTGTTTGGTGTGAAGCAGATCACAGAGCAGATAGAGCAGACAACTTGGCTTGAACAGATGCACGTTATTGACCAGAAGTTTTTCCAGCTGTTCAATTGTTCATGTGAGTTAGATCCTTTCTGACATATTCCAAAAAGTAAATTTCTGGAATAACTACATGTAGGTTCTGTTACATGATTTAGTAGACTAAAAGGAGCTGTTCCAGGACCTTTGTAACCTATAGTGCCTTTCTCTGTCAAATGTAGATTCCACACAGTTATTAGGAGGATTAAATGTGAAATAGGTGTTGAAATGAATGGGAAAAGTTGAAAAGCATTTTTCTGATCTATTAAGGTTATGACCAGGTACAAATAGAACTACTCCATTAACAGAGACTCATGTCCCTAGAGATTCAATTTAATTGACCAAACAGTTATTGAATATTTTGTGCAAAGCAATGTACCTAGTATTGGGGTGGGAATAAAAACATAAACTAGATATAGTAGGGCAAATTAAGCTTAATCAAATAACTGTATTGCACATGTATAGGACTCTCTCTAGGAGATTCACACTTGTGGGTTCGGATCTCCAGAGGGTTACCACCCGGCCCCCCCACCCAAGTTCAAAGGTACTCTATGGTTTATGTTTCAGCATTACAGTTTTCAAGACCCCACGGTTGCACTTACTTTTAATTATTGGCTAGTAGACACAATTAGCTTAAAGCAAAGGCAATTATAAAGATAGCATAGTAAAAACAATAACTATACAGCAATTCTACCATTACCCTGGGACACCTTCTGCCACAAATACACACAGTAATATGGGGAACTTAGAGAAACTTAGAGAATCCTTGTAGTGAGGGCATGTGGTTGACAACTCGTCCCTCTGGTATTGCAAGGTCTCAGTGACTTTTCTTTCCTCTTGCTGCCCTCATGGGTATGGGATCTCTGCTGGTGGATTGTTCATCAGGCAGTCAGAGTCAGCTCCTTTTTATAACCCGGGTCTCAGTGTAAGGACTAATCCTTCCTTGAACACATGTTGTTCAGTCATTTCACTCATGTCCAACTCTCTGTGACCCCATTTGGGGTCTTCTTAGCAAAGACATTGTAGTGGTTTGCTATTTCTTATTCCAGCTCATTTTACAAATGAGAAAATGGAGGCAAACATGGTTAAGTAATTTGCCTGGGGTCACACAGCGAGCAAGTGTCTAAGGCCAGATTTGAACTCAGTAAGAGGAATCTTCCTGATTCCAAGTCTCCCACCCCACCTAGATGCTCCTTCTCACTGCCCTCCCCCAACACATGGTGAGTTCTTTTTCCCACTCCCAGAGATTATGCTCCCTGAAGCTGCTTTCTGCCCTTTTGTGTTTCTGTGTCTTCTAGTTCATGCTTGATGGGTTGGGGGAGGGGCACAAAGAAGGTGAATCCTTAGGTCAAAGTGAAGGGGTTATGCTACCCATATCTGCTTATTCTGTTTATTGCCTTGACTGCCTACTTCTAAAGGCCACTAAGGTTGTGGAGTCATGATGCCCTTTCAATCCCATTAGGAAATTTTCATCAAATTTTGTAAAGGAGTAACAGGATATAGATGTGACTTTTAACTTTACATTAACACTTCATTACCTTTATTATCTACTTCTTACTTTCTGTGATCAGCTGGGCTGGGTAGGAGATTAATCCTTTAACTCCCTGCTATCCCTCCAATACACACACACACACACACACACACACACACACACACACACAACTTTCTACTTTGTATAAGAGATACAAATAGAGTATTTTGAGAATCCTTAAGTAGGTAACCACTTCTTATAGTGAGAATTAGAGAAAACTGTATACCTATAGTGACATTGGAACTAGGCTTTGAAGGACAGTAATTACAAGGATACAGATAGTTGCAAAGGGCTGGAGGCTGAGGTGAGGACATAATGAGGGAATGGAAAATTAACCTTCCTCTTAAGGCAGAGACTATGACACTGAATCCAGTTTCATCTAGATTTTAAACTCCTTGAAATCAGAGAACTGGGTCATATATGTATTGGTTGTTATGCCTAGTCCACTGGAAAGAATTAACCCTGACCACTACGTCTCCTATCAGAAACATTGTGAACCACTTTGTACAGATTGAGACATAAATTTTAGGGGGAATAGTCAGTGTGGGAAATGTTTTACTTAACTATTCATATTTGTTACAAGTGTTTTGTTTTTCATTTTACCCCCTTGGGGAGAGGAGAAAATGAGACAGAAAGAAATTGGATTTTTATTAATTAAATTTTTTAGTAAGTATTGTTTTAATCAATGGAGGAATAAGAAAATTGGTTGGGGCATAGGGTCATGTCATCACATAAAGAATCCAAGAGAAGGAGCATACCAATGAAAAACTGAAAATTTAATTAATTTAATTTTAATTGAAAATTTCTAGCTGAAACCAGAACATAGGGAATATAGGCTGAAATAAATAATGAAAAATATGTAAGAATTATAATCAAGAGTAGCAGCAGAATGGAAAAGTTTCAGGACTACCAGAGATTCAAAGAACACAAAGAAAATTGAATGGGGTTGACATATAACAACTGACTGATAATTTGAAGATCCCAATAGACACTTGTTTTTGGACCAACATATTTGTATCAACCGCAGTCCCTTGCATACATTAGGAGCATGATTAATCATTCACATCTAATTCCTGGCTTTGTGAATTGGATTTGTCCATTTTTCTTGTGTTCTTCAATGGAACTAGGGTGGGATACTGGAGAGACATCTTCTCTTCTCCAATTTAGTAGTAGATTTTACTCAAGAGAGTTTGGCTCGAGGGGTAGGGAAAAGAGGTAACAACCAACGGTTTCTTTGAGACTGGGGATAATGGATGCAATATTTTTTATCCCATATATATTGTTCTTTGTACAAACAAGGAAAAATGAGAAACTATTAAGACAGCAATGATAATAAAAGAAATTTATATAATGCTTAAAAGCATTCAGTCTTTTATATATATTACATATGTAAATACTATATATCTCCTCTTTCCTAACCTGCCCAAGGTTACCCAGATATCGAAGGATTCCCAGGTGCCAGCAGGAATAAGCTGAAAGGAGATTCTTCCTTTTCCTTCTCTATTCCCCAATAACCAAATCCCACCAGGGTTTGTAATGTCGTCCTGGCCGGATTCTGGCCCTCCTATATTCACCCACATTGGAGATAGCACAGAAGTTTTATTTCTCTTCTCCAATTCTCAGGCCTGTTCCCTACTCTCCAACAGCAGATAGTTGGAGAAATGGTCACTCAGGCCACTTGAATGAAAAGGAGTCACCCACTATCATCCTTTTGATAAGATAGTGAACCATTGGGCCTTACCAATATGCTTAGCCATTATGGCCTCCAGACTCCTGGGCATTATCTGAACTGCAAATTGCAGTATTACAGTCTACCTTCCAAATGAACCCTCTTATTTGCTTTGCCTTTTTAATTGGAATGTGAGCTGTTTTTAAAAATATAATTAGTTTATTTTCAGTTTATAACATTCACGTCCATGAGATTTAGTATTCCAAATTTTCTCCCCATCTCTCCCCCCCACCCACTGCAGGACAGCATGCACCCCATTCACCCCTTCCCCCAATCTGCCCTCACTTCTATCACCTCCCCTTCTCCCATTCCCCTCCCTTCTATTTTCCTGCAGGGAAAGATAGATTTCTATACCCCAATGCCTGTATATCTTATTTTCCAGTTGCATGAAAAAACAATCGTTAACACTCATTCTTAAAGCTTTGAGTTCCACAATCTCTCCCTTCTTCCCTCCTGACACACCCTCATTGAGAAAGCAAGCAATTTGATATAGGTCAGACATGTGTAGCCATGCAAAACACTTCTATAACAGCTATGTTGCAAAAGACTAATCCCATTTCTCTCTATCTTGTCCTGCCCTCCATTTATTCCATTCAGTCCCTTTACCTGTCCCTCCACAATAGAGTTTGCTTCTGATTGCCCCTTTCCACAATCTGCTGGTCCTTCTATTATCCTCCCTTTCCTATTCTCTTCCCCCCTGCCTTCCTGCAGGGTAAGATAGATTTCCATACCCAGTTGAATGTGCGTTATTCTCTCCTTAAGTCAAATGCAATGAGAGTAAGGCACACTTACTCCCTTTCACCTCTCCCTCTCTTCCTGTTCATTGTAAAATTCTTTCCTGCCTCTTTTATGTGCATATGTATAATATATATGCATATGCATACATATATAATATATATATACATACACCTACCTACCTACATATATACACACATACTTATATATACATATATACACATACATATATGCACATATGTATATATAGTATATATGTATTATATATACATATATATGTATATATTATATATATTCATATATGTATATGTGTGTGTATGTGTGTGTATGTGTGTGTGTGTGTATATACACACATATATATATGTGTATATATATGTGTATATATATATGTATATGCAGACATATTCCATCTAAGTACCCTGACTGGGAAAGGTCTCATGAGTTACAAATATCATCTTCCCATCATGACTTCTCTTTCCTGATTACCTTTTCATGTTTCTCTTGATTCTTATATTTGAAAGTCAAATTTTCTCATCAGCTTTAGCCTTTTCAACAAGAATGCTTGGAAGTCCTCTATTTCATTGAATGACTATTTTTTTCCCTGAAGTATTATACTCAGTTTGCTGGGTAGGTGATTCTAGCTTTTAATTCTAGCTCCTTTGACCTCTGGAATATTATATTCCAAGCCCTCTGATCCCTCAGTGTAGAAGTTGCTAAATCCTGTGTTATCCTGATTGTATTTCCACAGTACTTGAATTGTTTCTTTTTAGTTGCTTAAAATGTTTTCTCCTTGACCTGGGAACTCTGGAATTTGGATACAATATTCCTAGGAGTTTTTCTTTTGAGATTTCTTTCAGGAGGTGATTGCTGAATTCTTTCCATTTCTATTTCCCACTCTGGTTCCGGAATATCAGGGCAGTTTTCCTTGATGATTTCTTGAAAAGTGACATCTAGGTTATTTTTTTTATCATGGTTCTCAGGTAGACCAATAATTTTAAGATTATCTCTCCTGGATCTATTTTCCAGATCTGTTGTTTTTCCAATGAAATATTTCATATTGTCTTCAATTTTTCCATTCTTTTGGTTTCTTTTTATAATTTCTAGAATTTTTAATAAAGTCATTAGCTTCCTTTTGTTCCATTTCTTCAGTGAGTTTTTGGACCTCCTTTTTTATTTAGTCCATTCTGCTTTTTAAGGTATTCTTCTCCTCACTGACTTTTTGGACTTCTTTTGTCATTTGGGTTAGTCTACTTTTAAAGGTGTTATTTTCTTCAACTTCTTTGGGTCTCTGGCAAGCAGTTGACTCATTTTTCATGATTTTCTTGTATCAATCTCAATTCTCTTCCCAATTTTTCCTTTGTTTCTCTTACTTGATTTTCAAAGCTCTTCCATGGCCTGAGACCATTTCATACTTTTTATATTAACCTTGACCTGACTGTCTTCCTCCAGTTGTATCTTTTGATCTTCCTAATCTGAGAGGATGGAAGAAAATACCTTTGCACCAAGAAAGTAACCTTCTATAGTCTTATTTTTCACCTTTTTGGACATTTCCCCGGTCAGTTACTTGACTTTTGAGTTCTTTGTTAAGTGGAAGGTATACTACTACCCCAACTTTTAGAGGTTTTATACAGCTGTTTTCAGAGATATTTCTAGGGACCTGTAAGTTCTTAGTTCCTCCAAAGTTGCATAATCAAGAGAGAGGTATTTATTCTTCTCCTGGCCAATGCTCTGATCTTTGAGCAACCACAAGCACTCTTCTCTGACCTGGAACTGTGAGTAGGATTCCCTCTCCACAGTTGTCTCCAGCTACACCATGCCAGTTCTCCCTCTTACCCCAGGACTGCCACTTAAGACTACAAGCCAGATCAGCTGCTCGATTTCCCAACTATCTGTAGGCTGTGAGCTGCTGTGTCACTGCCACTGTCCTTGGGATGAAGCTGGGGCTGGACCATGCTTCCCTCTCATCCTGGTGAGAGAGTTTTCTCACTTAATTTTGAAACTATCTTTGTTGTTTGTGGGTTGAGAAGTCTGGAAACTGCTAGGGCTGCTATCAATTCTATGCCCTGAAGCCTGCTCCAGTTTGGTCTCTGCTGGCATGGCCCACACTGGACTGCACTCCACTTTGAGTCTGGTGCAAATACACCCTTCCTATTAGACTTTCAGATTGTCTTGGGCTGGAAATCTGTTTCACTTTGTCATTTTGTGACTTCTGCTGCTTTAGAATTTGTTTAGAGTTATTTTTATGAGTATTTTGAGGGGTTTGGAGGGAGAAATCAGGCAGGACCCTGCTTCTACTCTGCCATCTTATAATGTGAGCTCCTTGACAAGACAGTTTGTTTTGCTTTTCTCTTTGCATCCTTAGCATTTAGTATGGTGCCTGACACATAGTAAGAAGGCTTTTCCATTCTATCCATTAGCTTGCTTGAATTCCACAACAGCCTGGTGAAGGTATGTTCTATAGCTAATATTATCATTTCCATTTTATAGATAAGGAAACTGAGCCTCAACTTGCTCAAAGTTACACAGCTAGTAAATATCAGAGGTGGGATACCTTATGACTCCAAGTGTAGCAAGCTATCTTCTGCAACATTCCCTTGTCTTTGGATGCTATTCAATAATTGGGTTTCCCTAGCTTTGATTGTCATCAGGAATGAGTTTGGCAGTTCTTGCACATGTGCACACACGCAAATATATGTATATGTATATGTATATGTAAATGTATATGTATGTATATATATATATATATATATATAGAGAGAGAGAGAGAGAGAGAGAGAGAGAGAGAGAGAGTTATATCCTTTCTTTGTAGACCACTGATTTTATTTAGAGAATTGAAAGCCAATTAACAGTGAGCAGACTCAGTAATTAGGCTTTAGAAATGGCTACACCTATTTGTCATTACTTCAACAGTGACAGTTTTTTAACAATCTATATTAAATTTTTAAGATAGTGGAAGAAATATGCTCTTTCTTAGTTGGCATAAAGCATTATTTTTCCATGTTGAGAAGTGTCTGGTATACTAAATTACAGTTCTTTCTCATTACCTATTTGTGGCCATTTCTACCATTTCACCAAGAAGTAGAAAAATGTAAAGGAGTTGAAAATCAAGTTAGTTTTAAGTGTACTTGGGGAACTCCACCCCCCACCCCCACCCCAGCTTTCCTTTTTTCCTTTATTTCAATCCTGGGCACAGAATTCCTAAATGAGCACCAGTCCTACAGAGGAAGATTTATATGGTAAAGTTGACACCAGCAAGTACTGGGCTTTCATTATACTTCAGAACCTAGTATAGAATAATAAGAAAAGAAGTATATATATGGAGAGTGGAGTGGAAAAGGAACAGAATTAGAAGAAATAAACTAACACAGAAGGGAACCATATTTCCATGTCTTCTGCTTTTCTATCATCTTTCATGCTCATCAATCATAGAAGCCTAGAATGTTAAAGTTGGAGAGGACCTCAGTGACATCTAGTCTAACTCATGCATGAAAATAATCCTCCCTATAACACATCCAACAAGCACTCACCCAGCTTCAGCTTACACATCTTGAAGGAGGGAGAGTACACTACCTCTTAAGGCAGTTCATACTACTCTCAGGTCCCTCTGATTGTTATGAAGTTTTTTTTCTGAGATCAATATATCTATAGTTTGTTGGCTGTCTCCCGCATTAAACCATGAGCTCCTTAAGTCCAAGGATTGTCTTTTGCTTAATACATACATACATATATATACATATATGGGAATATATATATATATATATACATACATATATATAATATACTTTACCAAGGTGAAATTGCATTAGATTCATTCTCTTCATTGTAGTACTTTTGTGGTAGCATAGAGGTGGAAACAAAATAGATGTCCATTGATTAGGAAGTGGCTAAACTAATTTCAGTATATAACGTAATGAAATATCACTATAGTATAAGAAATTACAAATATGATGAGTTCAGAGAAACATGGAAATACACATATGAACTGACACAGAATGAACTAAGCAGAACCAGGGAAACAATGCACAATGTCTGTGATGATGTGATCAGGAAGTAAAAAAACAAAGTCCCTCAGTACTGAACACTGTTTTGTTAATGTCCAAGCTTGGCCCTCAGTGAGTTGGGAAAACATATGCCCCTCCTGTCTTTGCAGGGGTTTAGGGGGGATCTAGAGTTGTGAAATTTGGTACATGTATTGTCAAACATGGTTCATGTTTATGTTGGTTTTGTTGTTATGCTTCTTTTTACATTTCCTTGTTATAAGGGCTGGCTCACTGTGTGAGAAGTGTACTTAGAAATGGCAGGGCTATGAAAGCAAAAGATATCAATACATAACATCTAAAAATACTCTCACCATTAACAATTTATTTATCTGAATTTTTTCTTGGAATTCCTATTTCCTTTTGCCTTATGTCAAAACATCTAAGGGGAAAGATTATGCAGAGCTATAATGAAGTAGGAGCCATTAAGTGGTTGATCTGACAGTAAGACATCCTTTCTCTCCATGGACAGTCTCTACCTAGGGGAGGGGAGAAGATGGAAGAAAGGTCCTCAGTGGATTGAGCCTGGGATGAGAGGCAGGGTAGCACCTTGGTGACAAGGGGTTGTGCCATGGAAAAGGCCACTGGTCCTTGAACTACTTTCTGCCCAAGGAAAGGAAAGTCTTTGGTTAACTTACTTCTCCAAGGGTGGAGTCTTTTTGTATGGATTTATTTACCACCGGGTACATGGGAAGTGCTTTCAGCGTAGCAAGAATGGTAGCACATTGGTAATGAGCTGGAAGCGATCCCTTTGAATGTTATCTCCTGGCTCCATCTGAACTAAATTCACCCCAGGTGCCAGAATTCCTCCTTAAGGTTCTGCTACCTTTGCTTCCTCTCTCCTACCTGAATACCTGAGTGGAATTGGTACCACTCATTTCACCTTTTCCAGTTAATTTTGTTTCCTAGACAAACTTTTACTTTTACCCAAGGCCCAAACAATTTTTCTAATTTAATGTCAGACCTAAATGGGAGGTCTTTTCTATAGCTAGTATCTTTTGCAAAAGATTTGCTAGGGGAAAGCTTTGGGGAGTTGACCAGTACTTTCCCTTTTGTCTGAGTCCTGTTACCATGGGAAACTGTGAGGTAGCTCTACAAAGAAAAAATTGCCTTTCCCCTGCAAATACCTTATGTTTTTATAGAATGAATGAAATTAAATGAACATAAAGGTGATCTGGACAAATTTCAGCAATCTGAAGGGCTATCAGTGTTGGGCAAGTTTACAATTGGGGAGGACTTCTTGCTGGGAACATTCGTACATATCCAAAATCTTCCTGCTGGCTTGAGTTCTCAGGAGAGCCTTTTCTATAGTATAATTTGCTGCCCCATCATTAAAGCTGGTCCCCAAACACCCACAACTCACACAATTATTTTCAATCTTAGATATAATCATATTATATTGGGGAAATCTTAATTTGAGTCTCTTGGTGATTCCTTCCTACCTACGTCCCACATCTTCTTTTGCTACTGTGATCCATATTGATTTTTATGCCATCAGTTCAAGTTTGTCTTCTGGGCATGGAATCTGTCATCTTGTTCCACACAGTAAATCTGATCATTTATTAAATACCTTAGTGGAGAAACATCAGGAGTGTGCACTATTATTCCCCCAGGTGTCTTGTCTGTGTTAACTCCCAGCCTAAAGTGAAACCAATCTGGAAGCATTCACATCCTGTTAAGGGATCTCCTCTACATCTGCCAGTTTAAGACACAATTGCTCTTAGACAGTAAAATATAGGACTAGGTACAGAGAGACATGATAAACTTTACAGGTATCATCTCATTTGAGACTTACAACAATCCTGGGAGACAGGTTTTATTATTATGTTCATTTCATAATTGAGGAAATTAAGACAAATACAGGTTTAGTTACTTGGCCAAGGTCACACAGCTATGAAGTGTTTGAGATTGGATTTGAACTCAGATCTTCTTGACTTCAGACCCAGAGCTCTCTTCACTGTGTCACTTATCTGCCACTCTTGTGGGAGAGGGAAAGGGAAATTTTATAGACAGACAGACAGACAGACATAGATAGATAGATAGATAGATAGATAGATAGATAGATAGATAGATAGATAGGAAAACGTATGGATAGACAGCAATTTTGAGAGGAGGGCATTAGGAAGTAGAATCAGAGTAGGCTTTATGCAAGACAATTAAATTAACTTTTTATTTGCTGGAAAATAATAGCTTATTCTATTTCCTTCTGATTTTAATTGTTGACTGATTGGTCAAAATTTAAGCAATAAGGAAAGAAAAGTTCTTATCTAGAAATTGAGAATTAGTAACAAATTCATTATTATGATACTTTCCTATTAAACAAACAAAACGTTAGTTAAGCATTATAAGGCTTAATGTGTAAGGTTTCATAATAGCTGTCAGTTACAAAAAGACAAAAGTTACAGTCTTGGCCCTTGAGAAGCACAGTTTCTACTGAAGGTGAGATGAGAAATATTCATTATCACTTCTTAGCCACTTACCTGTGTGATCTTGAGCAAGTTGCCCAAACTCTTTGGGCCTCAGTTTCCTCATCTGTAAAAGGTAAAGGGTGAACAAGATGACCTCTCATACACCTTCCAGCTCTCAATTTATGATCCAATGATCAATAAATATTGGTTGAATGAGTAAGTAAATCACCTCTCACTTGAATTATTGCAAGAGCCTTCTAATTGGTTCTCCTGGCTCCATTTTCCCTTCCTTTTAATCTAACTCTGCCAAACTTTTATAGAAATATGACTAAGATACAAGTGTGAATATATTACTTCTCTGTTCATTGACCTTAAGTCGTTCCCATTTGTCCATAGAATAAACTACACATTTTCTAGCCTGGAGTTTAAGGCCCTCTGCACTCTAGCCCCAACATCCCTTTAAGCCTTCATACAAATCTCCTTCATGCCCCCTACCTTCCAGGCAAAATGGACTACTTTCTGTTTCTCAAACTCAATATTCCACTTTCCTTTCTTTCTAGTTTTTACACAATTGTTCCCAGTGTCTGAAATGCACATCCTCTTTTTGCCTACTTTTTGGAGTTCTTACCATCCTTCAAGCCACAACTTGGCCACTCTTCACCATGCATGAGGCCTCTCCTGAAGGTGACAGTTGTTAGCATCCCTTTCCTATTCGAATGCTCTTGTATTTACTTATCTTTACAGATTTTGCTGCAGTAGAAGGTATAGGGGGTTGTGCTGTGTATTTGTCCGTGCAGGCCTGTCTAGATGTAACTTGAAGGGAAGTGTTGCTAGAATATTTAATCTTCTCTTCCCAACCTTCTCCAAGGGAGATTTTGATTCCTGTTCAGAGAGGAGGAGATTGGGGCTATGAGGTTGGTCGCTCTCCTCTCCTCAAAGAGAGGGTATTGGACTAGAATTATATTTATTCACTCCAAACTATTGTTAGTCTAAGGGAAATAATTTTTAATTTCAAGCTGCATATTTGATCACTGTTCTTTAACTGGGAAGGAGTGCCCCAAGACATATATTCAAGTTAGTCAAGTCTTGAATCCCTTTCTACCAAAGACAAGTTCCACAAAGACCACAAGTAGAGAATATAAAATAAATCCATTTACACAAGCTGATAGGAAACAGATACAAGAGAAGGTATACAGATGAGAATATACCAAACACACAGTGAATGAGTTCTCCCCATGAGAGGGAGATATCTCAGCTCAACCAAGAGAGAGAATGCATTTCCCAGACCTCACCTAAAGGAAAATTTCCTCAAGTCTCTAGTGGAGTAAGCTGAAGATAGTGACATGATAGAGTTGCTGATTCCTCTATGTGTTGGCCTTTCCCCAGAGTCTCTCTCTTATTTCAGGGACCTTTCCCTGAAGAAAATCAAGAACTGTATCTTTTCTCTCAGAAAGTCTCAAAAGATAGGACCCCTCTTCTCCCTAGCTCTTGACAACTCAGTTCCTCAGATAGGCTGTGGAGCCAGCAAATAAGGGGCAGAGCCAATACCTTAACCTACGACTCCCTTTATTCCCCATCTCCTTTTCTAAGGTCCTAAAAAAAACAACCAAATATTATATACTCTATATGGAGAGTGTAATATACTGTATTGTAAATATTTTAATTGTCACTTAAAATTCCCATAAACACCCCTTTCTATGGGACTTTTAGCTTGCTCAATATATTCCTTATTAATTTAATTTCTTTTTGGAAGTGACCTCCAAGTGACCTCCATTCAGTCACTTGTTTTCAAGCAAGATGGTACCTAATCAATCCCAGGCAGCTGGGTTTAGGAGAGAGAGGGTAAGGAGGAGGAATAGCTAAGTAATGAGTGTGCCTGGTCAATGTTAATCCCTTCATAACCAGATTAACAGTATTAAGACATGCAGCCTTTGTTCTGATATTAAAGATGATTAGTGAAATGGGAACTCTCCTTTAACTCATTCCATTGCTATCACATTTAGGATGATTAATTCACAACCAGTTTCCCCACCTTGACCTATACTCTCTGACTTGTCTTCAAAATGGAGCTAGACCAAAAAAAAAAAAAAAAAAAAGGACCAAAACAGAGACACAGAATAGGTGAGGAATTACAAATAGACACTCAGGCTCCATTCTCTTGTGCATCTAGGAGGTTCTTCTAGAGAACCATCTGTACCCAGTTGAGGTGAAAACCAGGTGGACTCAGAAATGTCAGTGGCCAGAGCCAAGGGAGAAGAAGGGACAAAATGGAAGAAAAAACCTGAGAATTGTCCTTCATTAGTAATATGAGTTACAAGTGGGTTGATACTGGTGAGTGTTGGTGAGCAGTAGCTCTTCCCCTTTTAGGGTTAGGCCTTAACTGCAGGCTAGTACTATAAATCCAGGATATTTTATAGGTTCCTGAGTAGAGAAGGGGCGCATTCGTGTCATTATTTACTTCTTTCTTTTTTGGGAGGGGACTTACCTCTAGACTTGAGGGAAAAGACCCTTTTGGCTAAGTGGGGGCATGTGAAAAGGGTAATTATTCTGACTGTTCATGGGCTCAGGTATAAGTCTTGTGTTTCTGTGTTTTTCCTTCTTAGTTGAATAAAGTCTTGCTTGTGGTCAATTCTTAACCATAGGGCTTGCATGGCTTTTGAAGGCACTTTACCTTTCCTGAAGAGTATCCGGTTCCAGACTTGTTCAGTCATTTCTTAGTTGTATACAACTTTTTATGACTCTATTTTGGGGTTTTCTTGATTTGCCATTTCCTTCTTCAGCTCACTTCACAGATGAAGAAACTAAGATGAACAGGTTTAAGTGATTTGCCGAGGGTCACACAGCTAGTGTGACAACTGCAACTCTTGCTCTGGGTGTCTAGGGTTAGGTTGTACCTGCCCTGAGAGATCTGAGGCCAGATTTGAACTCATAAAGATGAATCCCCTGACTCTGGGCCTAGCACTGTGCCACCTAGATGCTCAAAGAGACTTAGATATGTGCCAAAGTAGAGGCCTTTAGATTTACTCTGGTCCATGTGAATCAGGGCTTTAATTCTAGACCTTGGTTTATGACAATTTTGGTTTCTTCTAAGGAGTTGGATCCAGAACTTTTTTTTCACCTGCTTTCATGTCTAAACAAAAGCTAGGATGGTACTGAAGGAACTTTGAATCTGGCAAACAATGTCTTCTGTAGCAATTTTCAGTGAAAATGTGAGTACTCATTCTATATGATAACTATAAAAAAACTCCTTAAGCCACCTCATCATTTAGACAATATTTGCTATAGAGCCATAGAATATTAGTGCTGTAAGGGACTTTAGAGGTCGCAAAATGTTTTTGATCATGTGCTCCATCAGCAAAAATTTTTTGGAGCCTGCACTTCCTATGTACATATATTTCATTATTTATAAATGATATAGATGTCCTTCCAAATTAATAATTACATATGTTATAAAAAAGACAAAGCAACTATTCAAAAAGGATGAAATAAAGATGAAATAATAGGGAGACACCATTGGAACCACTATGGAGGCTCAAATAACTGAGTAGGGAAATAATATGACCAGATCCGTGCTTTAGGAAAATCACTTTGGTAGCTATGTGGAGAATGTATTAGAGAAAAAAGAGATATGAGGCAGAGAGACCAATTAAGAAGCTGTTGCAGCCGTGTAGATGAAAAAACAATGAAAACCTGAATTAGGATGATGCCTGTGTGAGTGGAGATAAGGGGACAGATGCAAGAGATGTTCTGGAGGTAGAAATAAGATTTGATTATATGTGATGAGGGAGATTAAGCAGTCAGAGATGATCTTTGGTTGCGGACCTAGGTTACTAAGAAGGATGACAATGTCTTGGAAGAAGTTTGTATGGGGGTGGTGGTGGTGGAGGGGTGTGTGTGTGTGTGTGTGTGTGTGTGTGTGTGTGTGTGTGTGTGTGTGTGTGTGTGTGTGTGTATGCACATGTGTGAAGATAATGTAATAAAGTCAGCGATACAGATCACACCTCATCCTTGCTTCCTTATTCTGTGAAATTCACTGTCCTACTAAAGATAAAAAATAAAGTTGGATTCTTATTCAGTAACTGCTATCCCAGAATGTAGGGCCTGAAGGGTACCCGTTACAGGTGATTTGCAGGGCAATGGTGTGTATTATGGGAGAGGAGTGGGAATTTTCCCAGTGACCTCTATGCAGCTGTTACTCTTGGTGTCTAGATAATGGTGAAATTATACCTGCCCTGAGAGGTCCAGAGTGGGGAGACTGGAAACTTGCAAAACAGAGGGAAAGAACAGAGTCTGTGGGGGATGTTGAGAGACAAGAATGGGTGTGATTGTGTGGGAGATAGACCTCTTGACTGGCTATTACATGGTGAGAGATATAACCAATTTTCCAATATTCCTCCTAGTTGATCAAAGAGTACATATTGTTGTCAAGCCAAGTCCCCCACTTTGGATACCATTGATTTAGCTCTTCATGTATAGAAAGAAACTTAAGTGGATAGAGATATAATACTTCCCCAAGATCACTCAACTTAGAGATCATTCTCAAGTTCTTTAATCTAGTCAACAGGCTTTTGATCTTCTCTCCTCATTGTTGTGACTCCAAGCACTATCTCAGAGGAATTCAGATGAGTCAACAGCTGACATATGGCAGTTAACAGTATCCATTCTCTTCTGGATTGCTACTATGAATGGAAGAGGTTTCCTTTTCTGCCCAGATGAAGCCCAGATAGTGAAGTGTTTACATAATAGAAATGCCCCGAGGGTGGAAAATATGAGATGAAAATGGTGAATGAAGCCTGTGATGGAAGGCTCACATTACCTTTCCATTTACATGATCAATAATGAAGATAGCTGTTATTTTTCTTATGTTTACCAGTAAGAAGAGAGGAAGGTCTTCAGTCTTCTGGAATCAGATCTCATTAATCTTTCACCTTATTTTCCTGGGAAGGATTCAGTAGCTCTCAAAGCACAGGATGAGACATTTCAAGGGTGAATATTTAGAACTGGGGAAATAAGAAGGTAACCACAGGTTTAGAGGGAGTCCTCCAGTTATTGGGAAGCAAGAATACTACTGGCATATGACAGCAGAAAAAGACTTTTACTAGGAGTTAGAGAACTTGATCTGATCTTGGCTGTGTCCCTAACTATTTTTACGACTGAATGAGAATCATTTTCCTCTGGGTTTCAGGCTCCTCATCTCTAATATGAAGCTATAAATTAAATTAAATTGAACAAGCACTTATTAAGTACATATTGTATTCAAATCACCATGATAGATTCTAGAACATATAAAAACACAGGTGAAAAATAGTTTGTATCTTCAGTGGTGCTCACATATTGCTTTGTGAATCCATAAGTACATACAAGATAATCTGAGGAGTAAAATCACAGAATGATTGGAAAAATAATGGGAGGCATCCTATAGGGGGTGAGCTAAGTCTTGATGAAAATAAATGACTACAAGGGGCAAAAAAGGAGGGAGTATATTATGGCCTTGAGAGGCAGCCTGGGCAAAGGGTACAACCTGGGAAAAGACTGGAAGTGGGAGATGGCATTTAGGTTTGTGGAACAGTAAGTAAGCCTGATTGGCTAGAATGTGGAGGGCTCTAAAAGCCAAACAGGTAATCTAGCACTTTATCCTAGGTGCAATAGGGAGTCACTGAAGAATCTTCAGCAATAAAGTGTCAAGATCAGACCTGTATTTTGGGAAATTTGTTTTTGGGAGATGTGTGGAGGATGGTTTGGAGGCGGGAAGGCTTGGAAGTAGAAAGGCTACTGAGGCAACCCGCGTGAAATAAAGAATGTATTGAAGGGATTTTGTGGAAATAGAATCTCCAGAACTGTAAATTAATTGATCAAAGGAATGAAAAAGCTTTATCAAGCTCTTACTATGTGTCAGGCACTGTGTTAACTGCTGTAGATGAAAATAATAACAACTAGACTTTATATGACATTTTAAGATTTAAGTGGATTTTGTATATCCTTATAATAATAGAAGACAGTTGTATTAACCCCATTTTAGAGACAAGGAAGCAGACAGAGGTTAAGTGAGTTGACCAGTGACAAGGAGAAGGAGTAGCTTATTGAGAAGTCATAAAAAATGATGAGTTGAGAATAGGACAATTGATGGACATGTCCTTTTCAGCAATGGTAGTGTTGGTTTGATAACTGTTTCCAGAGCTAGGGTTGGAAAGGAGAGTGGGAAGAGGGAAAGCTAGGCAGTTGTGGTATGAAGAAATGCAAGAACACAGCAGACATCATGGTGCCTGTAGGTGCAGCTAGTTGTGGAGAACTCTCCCCACACAGGGCCCCAGCAGGTAGAGAACTGTATCAGTAAGCACCCCAATATGTACAGGGACGCCAGTTACCACAGGTTCTTTGATCTGCCTTTCTAAAAGGAAAGGCGAAGTTTGAGGGGTTAGCAGTTGCTTTAATCAAGCACATATATCATTCCTTTAACCAACCACATATATCATTCACCTAGTTCAGGGGAGTCAGCACCCTGGACTTCAGAGAAAATACAGAGAAATCAAAGATCAATAAACATGGCTTCCTCTGTCTGACCATAATCAATATATATGTATATGTATATGTGTATATATATATACATACATACATACATACATATATATACATACATACATACATACGTATATATATATATACATATATGCATATATATGTGTGTATATATATATATATATATATATATATATATATATATATATATATATATATATATATATATATATATCACAAATCAGTGGACAGGTCCCACTCTCTGACCATAGTTACCAGAGAGGGAAACACCAACATCTGGGTTTTCAAAGCCAGGGCTCTGCTTAGCGGCTTCTCAGACTCTCATCTGGCACATAAACCTTCTTCCAAAAACGAAATCCCCAAAGTAAAACTGCACCTTGATCTTTATACATTTTTCAGAGCCAGAGGGCATCACATTCCTTGAGAACTAGTGCCTCATTAACAAAAGGTATGGACCTTTCTACAAGTTTTCCCAAGCCCAACAATGGGAGGGAAATATCCTCCTTTATCACGTTATTCAGAGGCATTATACTTCTTGGTATAAATAAAAACAGCAAAAGACCCTCCTTTGCTTGCCCTCACAAGAGGTGGGTAGAAAATGAAGAGTCATAGAATAAGGTTAGCCCCAGAGTAGCAGTCTCTGATTTGATTTGGAGGACAAGGGAGTGTTAAGAGTTCAGGGGGACCTCAAGGTTATGAACCTGTGGGAAGTTGATGATAGTTTCTATAGAATAAAGGAGGATTGGAGGGAGGCCCATTTTAAGGGGAAAGATAATTAGCTCCATTTTTGATGTGTTGAGTTTGAGTAATCATTGGGACATCCAGATAGAGATGATCCTTGTCCTCTGTACCTCAAAGGTATGATAATGATTTCGTGAAACAAGATATAATACTGAACTTTGACATAAGTCCCAAAATATATTATCTCTATTATTATGGAGGTTGAACATTCAATGCTTCCCCACTAGGTGGCACATCTGTGTGAAAATCACTGCAAGTTTTTTGGTTTGAGGATGAACCACAGGAGAAAATGAGAGCCTAGGGGTCCCACCTACCCCAAGTCCACAGTCAGTTAAAGGTTGCTACTGTACTTCTCAGGAGGGAATAAGCAGGTCCAAAGGTTTCCAAATGGGGCTTAGAGTTGAGATCATTTAACTCCAGGTCTTTGTCCTGAGATTTTCTGTACCTGGCTAGTAATAATGATGCCAATAATGAACCAATCTATCAATCATCAAACAATTATTTATCAGATATGATGCTAGGCTTTTGAAGTACAAAAACAAAAATGAAACAGCTTTTGCTTTCAAGGAGTTTACATTCTGCTGGGAGAGACAATCTATTGGTAGTCCAGTCTGGTATCTTATATACTTATACATAAGCATATAATGTATCTTATATGAATGTAGCTTATATGATTCTATATCTTTGTCTTATCTGATTCTTCTGCTAGAATGTCCTATTCATTCTAGTTTGGAGGCAGCAGTGTGGGTCACATCTGTTCACATTCTGAACCTAACCACAAGCAGAGTAGCATGACAAGGAGACAATTCCAATCTCACCTCTGTGACTCCTTAGCTATATGACTTTGAAAAATTCACTTAACACTTCTGAGACTCAGTTTTTTCATCTATAAATCGGGGTGCTGGTAGATTAGATGGCCTATAAATCCTTAAGAACTCAAGCTCCTAGTTTCTTTCTAGCTCTAGATCTGTAATCCTATGATCCTTGTGGGGCAATTTGAGGTCATCCAAAACAAAAAGTGAGATGAGATCATGTGACCCATCTAGTTCTGATCCCAGTTAGCTTAGCAAATGTTTTAGCATTGTGCTAATTCTCTCAGATTTGTGTTTTCTCTAAGAATTCATTCTCTAAGTCACAAAAATGGATGTTATCTGCTTTACATAATTATTATACATCTTTGGCTAAGAAACAACCCCAAAAGAAAGTTGGAAACTCTAGAAGGTTTACTGTGCCTACATTTCTGTAGCCTGAACATGCAAACCACACACAGTATGAAGTCCTTTTTTTGTAAATGTGGAAGGAGAGAATTATACTACCAGGGAGAAATATAAAATCATTTGCCCCAAGTAACCCAAAACAAATGAACCTGTCATGATATACCATGTACACTAATTGAAACACAAAGAAATAAAGAAATGAATAGTTAGATAAATAGATAAAACAGGGGTCTTAATTTTTCTTATATCCCGGACCCCTTTCCCAGTCTGGTGAAGCCTATATACCCCTTCTCAGAAAAAATGCTTTTTTAAAAATAATATGACATAATAATAATATATAAAAACATAATATAGTACAAAATAACATAATAAAATGTTATAATAGTAATGGTGGTTTTAAGCAAAATAAGATTAAAAAGGAAGCTAGTACTACTGGAATATAACTATCTGAATATTTTTAAAGTTTTAAAGGTTAAAAAATATACACAAACACATATGCACACAGATATACACACATCCTGAAATATATTAAAAACAGGCAAAAATCTAAGGTAGATTTTTTTATCTTCTAATATTACCTACATTTCTCCCATTCATTCCTTGTTCACTTCTAGACAGCTGTGCCTTATAATAATTATACACATGTATAATTATTATAATACATGATTTTTAATATTAATACTTTTAAAAGAAAAAGGTAGAAGAGAAAAATTAATCAGAAATGCTCACTACATTAATAAAAATATTTAGCATTTTATGCAATCCATGCCTGTGGATTTCACCTCTCCCCTACCCCAGTTGCCTCTGAAAAAGAGCATGTGCAAGGGATGGGAGGATGCCTTTCATTTTCAGGAAAATGCAGTTTGTAAAATGTTCCCTATTTTGTTTCCAGTTCTACAATTGTTTAAATACCATTTAGAAATGCAAACCCAAACTGCTTATTAGTTTCTTTTCTGCTGATAATAAGCACTTTGAGTACCCAAGTGGGCATCCTGCTTATGACAGACAAGGGCCAACTGCAGCTCAGACAAAAGCACTGGCTAGTTGCCAGAGCAAAGACTGAGTTGCCACTGAAACCAGGCTGTTCTGTCCTGCTCTCCCTCTCTCCTGTCCCTTTGTTTCCCTTCCAGACAATCTCACTGTCTGTTTTTCTCTCTACTATACATGCTTAAAGAAAAACATTGGAGAGCCCAGGCTCACCTACCTAAGATTGACCTATCAGGGAGGGAGGTATGTCCATTCATTTTTCATTTTTTACAAAAAGAATATACATAAAACTTTGCTCCAAAGCAAGAGGGCTTTAGAGTTGCTCAGTAAATGTTTTGGCTGTGTGACAGAGCGCAACAGGTTAGCTTTTCCTCCCCACAAACACATTTTTAGACAGGAGCATTTTTTAGAACCCCCATTCACTTAAAATGTTCACTGGATTCTAATTCCACCAGGAAAATTTCAATTAAAATTTGTAAAACTAACTTTCAATGTATTGTTTCTGGATGAGCTATCCATGTTTCCTCTGCAGCAATGGAAGAGGCATGGAGGATATTTAAGAACTAGTGTGTAGTGTGTAGTGTGTAATTCTTAATAGGATTTCAAAACTGATCTCTGTGTCCATAGGTTAAGTGGGTCCAGAAATTTGGGGTTTCTCACACTTGTCTTTTGGCCTTTGCTTCTGCTTTTCAACTCCCCATCTCCTTCTCTGTGTTTCTCTCCTTGCTTCTAAGTCCAATTTCACTATCACAAGTCTCCTCTGACTCCTCAAACATGCATATACCTCTTTTCTTATTATGCTGAACAGTAACACTTCACAGCTGGAAGGGACGTGAGAGATCTACTATATAGTTTGGCACTTAATTATACGCTGTCTTAGACTGTTCACTTATTATTTTCTTCTCTTCATGTCTTGACTCCCTAAATAGATTATAAGTTTCTAGGAGGCTAGAAAATTTTTTTCAAGTAAATCTCCAGCCCTTAGCTGCTTCATGTGTAACCTTAGGGGATGGTGAAAGACTATATGATATCTAAAATATGTCCCACTTTTAAAATTCCATGTAAAAATATTTGTATAGTGTATTTCCTATAGTTCCCATCCAGTGCCTCTTTTGATTTTGGTCATACACTTGTTCAGTTCAGTTGTTTTGAGCTGTGTCTGACTTTTTGTGATCCCATTTAGGGTTTTCTTGGCAAAGATACTAGAGTAGTTTGACATTTTCTTCTCCAACTCAAAGGGGCTGAGCCAAATGGTGAAGGAGAAGTAGGAACCTAACTGTGTGCTCCCTCTAAACACCTCAAAATACCTGTAAAAATGACTAAACAAACTCTAGAGCAGCAGAAGTCACAAAATGACAGAGGGAAACAGATTCCAGCCCAAGACAATCTGGAAGGCTAGGGTTTATTGAACTGGGCTCAGAGCAGAGTGCAGCCAAGCATGGGTCATGCCAGAGCAGACAAGACTGGAGCAAACCTCAGGGCACTGAATCACTGGCAGCTGTAGTGGTTTTCAGACTTCTCAACCCACAAACACCAAAGACAACTTCAAAGGTCAGTGGGAAAGCAGGGTCTGGCCCCAGCCCCAGATCCAGCAAAACAACAGCCATTGCTGCAGACATGGCTGCTTTGGGAGCTCTCAGCCTACAGATGGTGGGAAAATATTGCAGATGAACTGGATCACAGTCCTGGAGCTAAGAGGAGTGCTGATGTGGTAGAGCTGGTGGTAACTGTGTAGAGGGAATCCTACTCATAGTTCTAGGGCAGGAAAGAGTGCTTGTGGTTGCTCACAAACCAGAGCTCAGTCCAAGTGATGAGTAAAACCTCTGCTTTGATCATACCACTTTGGAGAAACTGAGAATTTACAGATACCTAGAGGTATCTCTGAAAACAGCTGGACAAAACCCGTTAAACTTCAGACAATACGCTCTCTCTTTAACACAGAGCTCAAAAGTCAAGCAATTGGCTGGGAAAATACCCCTAAAGAGGAAAAATAAAACTATTGAAGGATATGTTCTTGGTCAAAAGGTGTCTTCTTACAACAAGGAAGATCAAAGCATACAATGGGAGGAAGAAAGCAAGATCAAGGCTTCTACATCCAAAACCTCCAAGAAAAATATGAAATGGTCTCAGACCATGGGAGAGCTCAAAATGGATTTTGAAAATCAAATAAGAGAAGTAGAGTAAAAATTGGGAAGAGGAATGAGAGTGATGCAAGAAAATCATGAAAAACAAGTCAGCTGCTTGCTAAAGACAAATCAAAAAAATGCTGAAGAAAATAACACCTTTAAAATAAACTAATCCAAATGGCAAAAGAGGTCCAAAAAGTCAATGAAAAGAGGAATGCCTTAAAAAGCAGAATGGGCTAAATGGAATAGGAAGTCCAAAAGCACTCTGAATGAAATAATTTCTTCAAAATTATAATGGAGCAAGTGGAAAATAATGGCTTTATATGAAATCAAGAAGTTGTAAAACAAAACCAAAAAAAATGAAAAAAAAGAAGATAATGTAAAATATCTCACTGGAAAAACAACTGACCTGGAAATTAGATCTGGGAGAGATAATTTAAAAATGTTTTATCTGCCTGAAAAATATAATTGGAAAAACAACCTAGATATCATCTTCCAAGAAATTATCAGGGAAAACTGCCCTGATATTCTGGCCAGAGGGTAAAATAGAAATGGAAAGAATTTACCAATCTCCTCCTGAAAGAGATCCCAAATGCCTATGAATATTATAGCCAAATTCCAGGTTCCCAGGTCAAGGGGAAAATATTACAAGCAGTCAAAAAGAAACCTTTCAAGAACTGTGGAAACACAATCAGGATAACTCAGGATTTAGCAGCTTCTACATTAAGGGATTGGGGACCTTGGAATGTGATATTCCAGAGGTCAAAGGAGCTAGGATTAAAACCAAGAATTACCTACCCAGCAAAACTGAGTATAATACTTCAGGGGATAAAGGGGAATTTCAATGAAATAGAGAACTTCCAAGCATTCTTGTTGAAATGACCAGAGCTGAATGGAAAATTTGACTTTCCAGTACAAGAATCAAGAGAAACATGAAAAGGTAAACAGAAAAGAGAAGCCATAAGGGACTCATTAAAATTGAACTGTTTATATTCCTGCATAGCAAGATGATATTTGTAACTCATGAGACCTTTCTCAGTATTAAGGTAGTTACAGGGAATACACACACACATATGTATAAATATACATACACACATATATATTCATGTATATATGTGTACATACATATGCATGTACATATATATACGTATGTGTGTGTGTGTATATTTGGAGAGAGAGAGAGAGAGAGAGAGAGAGAGAGAGAGACAAATGGACAGATCGACAGACAGACAGAGGCACAGGGTGAACTGAATATGAAGGGAGGAGGATACCTAAAAAGTAAAATTAAGTGTTGAGAAGAATGTACTGGGAGGAAGAGAAAGGGAGAGGTAGAATGTAATAAATCATCTGACATAAAAGAGGCAAGAAAGAGCTTTTACAACAGAGGGCAAGAGAGGGGATGTGAGAGGAAAGAAGTGAGCCTTACTCTCATAGGATGTGGCTTAAGGAGGGAGTAACACACATTCAATTGGGCATGGAAATCTATCTTACCCTGCAGAAAGGCAAGGGGAAAGGGGATAGGTGAGGGAGGATAATAGAAGGGAAGGTGGATTGTGCGAAGGGGTAATCAGAAACAAACACTTGTGGAGGGACAGGTCAAGGGAAAGAATGAAATAAATGGAGGGCAGGACAGGATAGAGGGAAATGTGGTTAGTCTTTTGCAACATAACTGTTATGGAAGTGTTTTGCATGGCTACACATGTCTGACCTGTATTGAATTGCTTGCTTTCTCAATGAGGGTGGGACAGGGAGGAAGGGAGAGAATATGGAACTCAAAGATTTAAAAAATGAATGTTAAAAATTTTTTTGCATGCAACTGGGAAATAAGTTGTACAAACAATGGGGTATAGAAATCTATTTTGCCCTACAGGAAAATAGAGGGGAGGGGGATGAAAGAAGGGAGAGGTGATAGAAGGGAGGGCAGATTTGGGAAAGAGGTGGTTAGGGTGCATACTGTCCTGTGGTATGGTGTAGGGAGAGATGAGGAGTAAATTTGAAATTTAAAATCTTGTGGAAGTGAATGTTGAAAACTGAAAATAAATAAATTATACATTTTCTTCTCCAACTCATTTTATACATGAAGAAATTGAGATAAACAGGGTTAAGTGACTTACTCAGATTCACATTACTTGTAAGTGTTTGAGATTAGATTTGAACTCGGGTGGAGGAGTCTTCCTGACTCTGGCTCAGTACCCTATTCATTGTGTCATTTTGCTGTTTATACATCTAGCTGTCTTACAGTTAGAGTTCAATAAATATTTTCTAATTAGTTTTTTAATTAATCTATCTTTATTGGTATTTTTAAATTTAATTTTTGACAATCTGCTACTGTCACTGCAGAAAGAACATTGGTTCTGGAGTCAGAGGACCTGGGTTTAAATCTCATCTCTGGAACTTACTACATGTGTGACCTTGGTTTAGTCTCAATCTACTTAGAATTGAGCCTTTTTTCCACCTGATTTATATGGTTCCTCAGATTGTTATAGTCTTATAGACTCTTTTTTACCCATTCACTATCTCTTGTAGATTATGAATGGTTCTCCAGCTCTTTTGGTTCATGGATCATTCTGGGATGACAAATAATAATCTCTCCTCCTGCCATGGCTTTCTGAAAATAAAAGTACACAGGAAATATTTTTGTGTTTAATCTACATTATTAACACTTTACCCATTATTTTTTAAGGTCTCATCAATCAATAAAACAATAAATTAAATTCTGATTTATAGTATTTTCTCATTTTTTAAGTGTACATGCTTATACTGAAAATTTAACAATTAGCTCAGGGAATCATTATGAGATGACTCTAGGACACCCCTACTCCAGACTAAGAGCACCACCTTTTTTCACTCATAGGAATAATAGCTGAAGAGACTTTATATCATATCTCAGTGAGAGATATCATAAACAATTATCAGACAGTAATATTAGAATTATTAATACCAACCCACTTACCAAATGGAAAACTTTTGTTGCCTAGAAACCTCTGTATCAGGTGCAAACTGCATCATTGTTATTAAAGAAGTTAGTTCACTTCTGGGCTCTTCTATCACTCTCCTTGATGCTGAGATTTGGATCAGATGAACAGGAAAGAGATTCGTAATTCATTTACCAACTGAAATCAAAGTCTTTATTTAATCATTTGTCTTCTTTTCTTAATCCTAATATCTTAGGATCTATCTTGGGTTTTTTTTTTATAGAGTTGCCCCAAAAATTGGAATGTAAAGTGATCATCATCCAGAAGTCTTTCTAATGTGAAATACCTCTCTTCATAGCTTGTTATGCCAGGTGACATACAGGACAAAGAACATAGCATAGTTCTACATCCTAGGGCCTTATACTCTGAGAATGATAAAAGAGACATGGAGAGTCTAAACACTGAAGTTTAGTAGAACTCAGGAAAATTGGATTCTAGTCCCAGTTCCTTCACTAATTAGTTGTGTGGCCTTTGACAAGCTACATAATCTCTCAAGGCACCAACCCCTCCCTTAATTGTAAAATATTAATAAAATTTTTTTCATAGTCATTCTGGGGATTAGTCAGCATTTATTAAGCATCTGAAATGTATCTGGGACTGTAATAAGTGTTGAAAATATGAAGGTAAGAATAAGCTCCTGCCCTCCAGGAGGTTAAAGTTTAGTAAGGGGGACTCAACATCTATCTATGTACATATGCTTATATGTGTGTATGTGTGTGTATTACATACACACACATACACACACACACACACACACACACACACACACACACACATATATATATATATATATATATATATATATATATATATATATATATATATATATATATATATATACACATATATGCATATATATGCATGTTAGAGGATTTGTTAGGGAAGACACCATCACCTGGGTATAAGAAAAAACTTCATCTTGAAGGTGGAGGGTGGGACTTGAGCTGAGCATTGAAGGAAACTAGGAATCTCAAGAAACAGAGGTAATGAAGGAAGGAGTGCATTTGAGGAATGAGAAACGACCAGTGTAAAGACATGGAGATTCCACTCCATTCTGTCTTCTCCAGCAGATTGCCCCCTCTATTATTTCTACTTTATTACTACTCTAATTTTTTCTTGTCTACTGGCTACTTTCCAACTGACTACAAACATGGCTATGTCTCACCACCCTAACACAACAAACAAAACAAATAAACAAAAAGTCACTTGATACATCTAAATTGTTCGATATCTCTTCTCCCTTTTGTGGCTTTTGTCTTCTAAATTCCTTGAAAAAATCATCACAATACATCTCTTCCTCACCTATCTTTTCTTAACTCTCTATATTCTGGCTTCTGTCTCCATCATCCAACTGAAACTCTTCTTTTTAAAGTTACTAATGATCTCCTAATTGCCAAATCTAATGATATTTTCTCAATCCTCATTCTTCTTGAACTGTCTGTAGCCTTTGACACTGGTAGTCATCAACTTCTTCTCGATACTCTTTTCTGAGGGTTTTCATGAATCTATTCTTTCTTGGTCTTCCTACTGCTTGTCTGACTATCCTTTTTCTCTCTCTCTTTATTGGATCCATGTCATGCCTCTTAACAATGAGTGTCTCCCAAGTCTCTGTCCTGGGCATCTCTCTCTCTCTTTCTCTCTCTCTCTCTCTTTGTGTCTCCGTCTCTTTCTCTCTCTCTCCTATTATACTTGGTGATCTCATCAGTTTCCATGGATTCAATTATCATCTCTATCTAGAAGATTCTCAGGTCAATTTATTCAGTCCTAACTTCTCTCCTGACCTCCAGTCTCATATCCCCAACTGCCTATTGGTTATCACAAACTGGATGTCCCTTATATATCTTAAATTCAAGTTATCCAAGACAGAACTCATTAACTTTCCCATAAAATCCCCCTCTCTTCTTACTTCCCAATTCCTTTGGAAGATACTACCACCTTCCTGGGCACATAGGGTTAAAACTTTGACATCGCCCTTGATTCTGTATACGCATTCTCCCACTCCAAAAAAATAGGTTCCTTTAGGGTTTGAACTGTTTCATTTTTGTTTTTGTATTTCCACTGCCTAGCAATGTGATTGACTCATCTTAGGTCCTTAATAAATATTGTTTGATTGACTGAATTCAATTCAAATCAATACACATTTATTAATCAGTGGTTATGTGAAAAGCAAATTAATAGGTATTGAAGGTACAAAGACAAAAATTTAAAATGGTCCAAGCCCTTGAGGATCTATACTGAGGGATAACATATGTAAGCAGATAAGTAAATACAAGACAACCTGAAAAGGGCAAGAAATGAACAACTATGGAAATCAGCAAAGGCTTCCCCTATGCAATGTCAAGTGACATTAAAAAAAAAAGGGACTCAAGGCAAAACAAGTGACCCTACTCTGTAATACTATTTCTTGTCCTTTTCTGAACCCTTCTTCTCATGACTACTAGGTATCACACTGATATATGCTAACTGGACCACTCTCTCCATCTGTGCTTCTCATGCTCCAAAATTATCTGTCCATGGTACTGCCTTATCTCCCCTGCCTGCTGAATTATTGACTGTTTTATTTTCTCAATGATCTGATCTGAGCTATTTGAGGTGAAATTAACTAATTGACCACTAAGTGTGTTATCCCTCTCAGCATGTCTATGTTGTGAAATAGGATGCCTCAAGTAGAACCCACCAAGAAAAAATGTCTAGTAGTGGAAGTTCAGTAATTTTAGCACTCAAGTAGAAATCAAGTAGGGGAAGGGGAAGGACAGGAACTTTTCCTATCTTTACCCTCTTGGCACAAATACAATGCAAAAGTGGCCATTTAGTTTTATGAATGTGACCCTTTTTATGACCCTTCTTCACAGGTTCACAACTTCAAATGGTGAATATTTGTTCATCCATTTTGTTCTCACATATTTGTATAGCTGAGCTGGGATATATTTGGACATTTTGCCATCTGTCACTTTTCTCTTCTCCACAGTGCCATAGCTAGTTACATGCAATGGTCCCTTAATAATGATTGACAATGGTACAAAACCATAATGGTGGATTAGAGGCTGAACTCAGCTGAATTTTCTCAACATTCTCCTCCAGAAACCTTTAAAATAATGCTTCAAATCAAATTTGAAGTTGCAAAGTTAAGAAAAGATCTGAAGGGGACATTTTTTTCTGCCCTAAGAAGACTTAGGAGGTTGGTAGGAGACATCTTTAACACCAAGGTAGAAGTCTATCCCAAATGCACAAGGGGGCAGCAACAGTGGCCACAGAAACAGCAACTTTAAGAGCTCTCAGGCCAGAGATGGCAAGTGTGTCAGACAACTGGTCAGAAAGAGATTGCAGGGTATCCTTTGCTGGGATTGGGCACAGATACATGGTACTGATTGGCAATTATGTTGCCCACGAGTAATTCTATGTCACAGTTCCAGGGTGTGGAGGAGTATGTTGGTTCAGTCACAAGGGAGCAGGGACCCTGGTCTTAGTTATCAAGAAAAGAGAGGTACTAGTGCTTGTGGCTGTGAGGGCCCAGCAAACTTCGAGGTAAATATCAGACCTCAGACCAGGAGATCAGTGGCCATACTTCTCTCAGGATCACATCACCTTGGAAACACCCAAAACTTACAGACCCCCAGAACTAGTTCTAAAAATAGTAGGAAGAAAAAGCCTGAAGCTTGAGACAGTGCCAACCTAGCCCCAGGTGGGCAGAGACCAACTTTAACATAAAACTCAAAGTCAAGAAATAGGCTGAGAAAATGAGCAAGCAACAACAACAAAAGAATTTGACTATAAAAAGCTACCATGGTGGCAAGGAATACTAAGACGTAAACACAGAAGAAGACAACATCGTGAAAACAATTACAAACAAAGCCTCAAAGGAAAATACTAATTGAATCTAAGTCCAAGAATTTCTGGAAGAATAAAAGAAAGAGTTATCTCTTGGTAGAGGAAAAAATGGGAAAAGAAATGAAAGTGATGAAGAAAATCATGAAAAGACGATAACTTGACAAAAGAGGCATAAAATCCCCTAATAAAATAACACTTTAAAAAACAGAATTGACCTTATGATAAAAGAGGCACAAAAATTCACTGAAGAAAATAATTCCTTAAAAGTTAGAATTGGGCAAGAGGAAGCTAATGACTTCATGAAGCACAAAGAAGCAAAAAAAAAAAAGAAAACCATTCAAAAGAGTAAAAAAAATAACAGAAACTGTGGAATATCTCATTGGAAAAGCAACTGACCTAGAAAATAGATCCAGCAGAAGTAATTTAAGAATTGTTGGAATTGAAAGTGAAGATCTCAGAGGCTGGGCTAAAGTAGGTTGAGGGTCCCCAACAGCCCTCAAACTCACCAGTGAATTAAAGGGATATCTACCTGAAGCATATGAAGATTGCCTTTAGTGAAATGGGTGAATGACAACAATTTGTTCCAATAGGCATGAAAGCATCCATAAACAGGTCTTGTGGAGTTCTTAGAGCTTAGTGAGACACTGAAGATGCCAAGTTCATCCATTGCATCCTGGGCCATCTCCTGTTGTCTAGACTTTTGTCTTACTACCAGCTTTTGATGACTCTGGAAGAGACGATGAGGCTGACAACTTTGTCCAACTCTGTCTCATTTAAATTGAATCCATGTGCAAGTCAAGACACCACTCTGTCATTGGTCAGCTTTGAAAACGAAGGATGAACAACAACAACATGTAACTCCTAAGAACTTTTTCATTATTACTACAGTAAAAAGAAGTTTAGATAGAAAGAGTGCATGGAGGTGAATCAATTATGTTGGAAAGATCTCCAAAGAAAAATGAAAGGGTGAAAAAAAGTGATGCCCTGGGACAAGGAGAAAGGAGAGATGGAATGGACAGAATTTTCTCACATGAAAGAGGTTCCCAAGGAAGACTTTTTATGGTGGAGGAGAAAATGAAATAAGAAGAGTGATAGGCAATGCTTGAACCTCATTTTCATTGGAATTGATTTAAAGAGGGAAACACACACACACACACACACACACACACACACACACCACACACTATGATGTTTACTGAAATCTAACTTATCCATTAGGGATATAGGAAGGGAATGGCATAATAGAAAAGGGGGTATTATAAAAGCAAGGGTGAATTGAAGGAGGCAATAATTAGAACAAAATAGACTTTTGAGGAGCAGCAGGATAAAAAGAGAAGAAGAAACAGAAGAAAATAGGATGAAGGGAAATAAACAAAAATTTCAGCTGTGAATGAGCTCACCTATTAAAATGGAAGGAGATAACAGAATATATTAGAAACAAGAATGCAACAATATCTTGTTTATAAGAGACACACGCAAAACAGAAAGAAACCCATAGTTAAAATAAGGGACTGGAGCAGAATCTATGAAACTTCAGCTAAAGTAAAAATAGACAGGGATCATAATCATGATTTCAAACAAAGCAAAAGCAAAAATGAACCTAATTAAAAGATAAAATCAAGGAAGCTATATTTTGCTAAAAGTTATCATAGATAATGAGGTAATATAAAAAATTTTAATATAAAAAATTTTAGAGCAAGTTGCTATGATAAAGGTCTTATTTGTCAAATATGTACTTAGTGCAAAACTGAGTCAAATTTATAAAAACAAGAGCCATTCTTTAATTGATAAATGGTGGAAGAATATAAACAGACAATTTTCAGAAGAAAAAAGTTATCTATAGTCATATGAAAGAATTCTTTGAATCACAATTGATTAGAGAAACACAAATTAAAGCAATTCTGGGGTACCACCTTGTACCTATCAGAAGCAACAAATGCAGGAGGGGAAGATGGAAAAATAGGTACACTAATAAACAGTGGTCCAACCATTCTGGACAAAAATTTGGAACTATGCTCAAGGGTTCCAAAACTATGCATACCCTTTGATCCAATAATACCACTACTATAAGCCAAAGAAATCAAAGAAATAGGAAGAGGATAAATATACCAAAATATTTATAGCAATTCTTTTTTTGTGGTGACAAATATTGGAAATCCAAGTTGTTCATCACTTGGGAAAAGGCTGAAAAAATTGTGGCACATGATTATGATGGGATATTATTGTTCTTTAAGATACAACAAAGGAGTAACTTCAGAAAAAAAAATGGCAAGACCTGTCTGAACTGATGCAAAGTGAAGTGAGAACCAGTAGATCATTGTGTACAGTAATAGCAATGTTGTAATGATGACTAAATGTGAAAGCCTTAGCTACACCAAGCAATACAATGACCCAAGACAATTCCAAAGGATTCTTGCTGGAAAATTGATATCCCCCTACAGAGAGAGAACTAATGTGTGCAAGTTGAAGTGTAATTTTTTCACTTCACTTTTCTTGCTTTTTTGAAATACAGCTGACATAGAAGTATATTTTGCATGATTTCACATGTATAACTGATATCATATTCCTTGTTTTCTTTTTTCTCCAATGTATTTATTTATTTTTAGTTTTCAACATTCATTTCCCCAATGATTTTGAGTTTGAAATTTTCTCCCCATGTCTCCCTTCCCCCCACCACAAAACACCATGCATTCTGATCACCCCTTTCCCCAATGTACCCTCCTTTCTATCACACCCCTCCATTCCCTTATCCCCATCTTCTCTCTTTTCTTGTAGGGCAAGATAGTTTCTATACTCCATTACCTGTGTTTCTTATTTCCTAGTTATATACAAAAACAATTCTCAACATAAGTTCCTAAAACTTTGAGTTCCAACTTCTCTCCCTTCCTCCCTCCCCACCCATCCCCACTGAGAAGGCAAGCAATTCAATATAGCCTATACATGTTCAGTTTTACAAAAGACTTCCATAATAGTCATGTTGTGAAAGATTAACTATATTTCCCTCCATCCTACACTGCCCCCATTTATTCTATTCTTTCTTTTGAGCCTCCACCAGCTCCACCATGCCAGGCACCATTCCTCCTTGTCACCCCAGGGCTGCCACTCAGGCTTGAGATCCAGATCAGCAGCTCAATTCCCCCAAGGTCTTTAGGCTAGGGCTCCAGCAATGGAAGCTGCTGCTGCCTGGGGCTACCTGGGTCCAGGGCTAGGGCAAGAGTACCCTGCTCCCTTCTCATGCATGTGAAAGAGCTTCCTCACTGATCTTTGAAGCTGCCTTTGGTGGTTGTGGGTTGAGGGATCTGGGAATCGCAGCTGCTGATGGTGGCACCTTGAAGCCCACTGCAGTCCTGTCCCAGCCACAGAAGGGCCAAGAATGGGTTGCATTCTGCTCCATGTCTGATGAGATAGACCATTCTGCTGGCCTTCCAGGCTTCCTTGGGCTGGAAACCTCTTTCACTCTGTTGTTTTGTGGCTTCTGCTGCTCTAGAATATTTTGAGAGCAATTTTTTACAGATATTTTATGGACTGTGGGAGCAGAGTTTCTAGAGACATGTTCCTTCTACTCCACCATCTTGCCTCTGCCCCCATATTCTTTGCTTTCTTAGTGTGGGTGGGAAGGAGAGAATGTAGAGCTCAAAATTTAAAAGGAAATGAAAGTTAAAAAATAATATTTTTAAAATGATTGACTATTTTGATAACTTATTAACCAATAGGGAATGATATAACATTCTGCTATAATGATTAGCTAATTTTAAGTGTAAGTGTATGATGTAATGACCCCTAAAGTCCACAAGGTTCCACTCTCTTTAGATTTTGACAATTTATTTTAGACATGAAATTATGAATTTAGTCACAATTACTCTGACCTCCCAGTTTGCAAAATTCCTAACATTTAAATGGAGGTTATATTTTCTGCCCAGTCATATTTCTAGTTAACCCCTGGGTCTCTTTGTGGTTTAGGCAGAATTCCATATAGTGGAAAGGTCTGCATGATGAAATACTAGGTTATATTTTAGAGTCTGTAGAATAATATGTAATAGAAGGAGAAGTTAGAGAAAGAGCTAACCTTTTCTCAGAACTTCCCTCAAGTGTAGGTCCTCAGCCCAAAGGTATTCATGGAGCCAATAACTTATCTTCTGTACCAGAGCTCAATCTTACCTTTGCACTTCAGAGGTATACTAGAATGCCATTCTTGCCTCCACTCCTTGAATCCAGATCTTAAGAATCTCCCTCTGATTTTGAGATAGATCTTTCCTCAGGATATCAAGTAGTCTGTCATCAATGGCTCTGATCGATTCATGATGGCTCTCTTCAGACTTGGTTATGCTTGACTGATTTAATCAAGAAATATTATTACCTTAAAAAGGTAATTTCTTTTAAAGGTGCCATAAACAATGGAATAATTTTAAAAAGTGATAGAGAGAGTGACTATCTCAGAGCTATATTTAGTGATATTTTCATCTTGGCCAAAAGAAATGGGAAGAGACATTGGCAGTAGCATAGACCTTTTGACTTCAGGTATAGTGATACTGGGAAAGAGGCAATCTAACTCCCCCCCATTAGGGAGTCAGGGCTGAAAGCAGACCCTGCAAGAGAGATAACATAGTAAAAAGACTCTGGAACAGAAGAGAGGTTGTATGGCATGGTGACAAAGGTCAACAGTGAAACTTGAAGTATTGGGATGGTGATTAGTACAAGAGGGGTAGTATTCCCCTAAAATGGTCTGGGTCAAGGCAAATTTGCCCTATATTAGTTGAAATTATGAATCTGTTCTTTCAATCCTCATTTTGTTACTTAGCTCATTGACCCACATTGCCCTCCCAGAAACCAAAGAGAATTCAAATGACACTTCCAATTCAAATGCCAACATAAACTTTAAACATTTTGCCTGCATTTTCCATATGCAGCCATGGATGGTGGAAAGTTTTCAAATTAAGTGTCACTGCTCAAAGTCAAAAAATAATTAATTAGTCAGTGGCCAGACAAGTACAGTGCTTAGAATGCTTATCAGTTTAACATGAGCATTTTTCTAATTAGAAAAAAGTCAAAGCCTAACCAGGCAGATCAAAGAGCCCCATCTGGCTTGCCCTCAGAACTTTTTCACATTGATATTGGAATTCTAATTATTTTATAATTCTAATATATTTCCATTGGTGGGCTCTCATTTTATTCATTGCCTGTGACAATCAATTTGCCAGAAGGCATTCAATATAAAGGATACTTGTTCTATGGGGAATCATGTGCTGTAGGAATCAAGAGACAGGACCTTTCTTTTTCCTTTTTCAAAAAGCTGGACAGGTCCCCAAGGATCAATGGGGGCTGAAGAAATTATCTTCTTCATTTCCCTGCTTCTATGAAGAATAGTTTCAAAAGCATTTTAGATTGAATTATTATCTATGCTGTTCAGAAAAAGTTCCAAGCAAAGGGATCCTATAGCATTCAGTGGTTCATTTAGTTAAGTTTTAAACTTTTAAGTCTGCCCTGATCACTCAAATATTTAGTGCTTTGATCTACTACACTACTTAAAATCTATACCTGTGGTTTTCTACCTATGATTCATTGACCTTTGTAGGACCTCAGAATTATTGCTAAGGATCCCCAGAAAGGTACCTCAGGTTCAAGGAATATTGTGTATCAGAATCCACTCAAAACCCTAACACATGAGCTCCCACTGGTGTATTTCCTTTCTTTTCCTCATAAAGTTTTACAGTTACCTTTTGGTTTCATGCCAGTTATTTCCTTCTGTTGATAAGTGGATTTGCGAATCATCAGCATAATTTAATCTATGGTAACTGATGAAATCACCAAATGAAATAGTATACAGGGGGAAGAGACCAGTGCCCATTTAAAGTTAGCTCCTGGGAGGCTGAGGGTAGACTGTCTGAGAAGCTTGTCATTCACTTTCTTTTGTAACTATACTCGTGTGTTCAACCATACTTGGCCTTACAACATGTTCTCAAGTTACACTCAAATGAGGTCGACTTAGATATAAGAATCCCTAGTTAAAATTTTGGTATGTACTTAGTTATAGGAAGGAAACTCCTTGGAGACAGGGACTTTTCTGCTTTTGTCTATCTCCAGAACCTAAGACATTGCCTAGAACTTAGTAGGTACTCAATAAATACTTATTGTTTGTTTGATTGATTGGTCACCCATTTTTTCCTCTTGATATTATTTCAGTGACTGCTGATTATGTCCTGGCTTGTTTAATGCCTATTTAATATACAATATAATTATGTCCTAGGGATTTTTCTTTTTTTGAAATTCTTTGTAGTGGAGATTATTGGCCCAAACTTGTGTTTTGCACTAATAAGTAAAGAAATTCAGTTGTTTTGAGGCTCATTAGTTTAAAACATTAGTATTGGGTTTTTAATTTGGCTGAGCAAATTGCAAATGGCCTAAATATTCTTAGACATGTAGATGTTCTCAGTCAACCACTACTTATCTTAAATAGTAAATTGTATTGATTTTCTTTAAGCATGGTTTGGTGCAGAAGTTTTTCAAAGATTTATCTACCTTCAGTGGAATACCATGGCTGGCTCAAAATGAATTATTTTAGGGCTAAACAAGATTTGTGTGGGGGGTGGGGGGTGGGGGTGGTACAGATGCCTGACAAGAGCAGGTCTGTCTCTGACAGGTAAAGAAGAAAGTGTTGTAAATAACTCAGTATTTATTATAGAATGGACTCAATGGCATTTACAATAAAAAGCCAGTCATCTCTAAAGTGCCATACCTCCTAACCTTTTGGAAAATTGCACTGACCTGCATCTTCTTAAAGGACATTTGTATATAGAAGGGTCAGGCAACACATGCAGACATGACGCTAGAAAATATACCATCATGGGTAGGTTGCCTTGTGCAAGAACTCAGAAGCCCCAAAGGCACTTGACCCCCTGCCATTCCAAGGTTGGGGGGGAGGACTTTTTCAAATCTTATTTTTTGAGATGAAAAGACTTAGACTATGGTCCCCTCCAGACCCCATACTTGATGTTTCTATTTGTGAAATGATTCTTTAGCTTCATAATTTATTTAGACTAATGAGTTTCTTGGCCTGTGTACAAAATGATGAATGAATTAACAGATAGGAATGTAGTTAAGTAGTGGGAAATACTGGATAGATGATTCAGGTAAAACCTTACGGGTGCCCCACCTGGAAAATGTCACAGTGATCTACTTTATTACCTTTGTAGGTCCAGACCTAGAGGTGGTCAGATAAAGAGAGAATTATCTCACACTATCCAAACTAGTTCAAGTAGGGTTTGTAAACCAGAATGCAAATTTATTCATTTTATAAGATATCATCTTTAGAAAGGCTAGAACTCTCACATCCATGGTGTGGGAGTGTATCTTATCAACATTTGGGAAGCCTACTCACTAATCAGAATATTGATTGATATGCAAAATTTCCAGAGTTGAAGAACTTTCATAAATAAAAAGGAGGCCTTTGTAGCTGAAATATAGATTTTTATCAAAAGGATAAATGTGTGATACACCTAGAAATGTTGGTTGGTTGTCGTCCTTCATTTTCAAAGAGGACCAAAATGACATCACCACAATAAAGTGAAGTTTTAGTGGGTCCAAATGTGACTGATCAGACCAATACGAGTGTGGAATGCTCTCCCACAGTTTGGGTACAGATAGAGCATTCCACCCCTCCCCCTCCACACAAACTTTTCTTTGGAGCCTCCAGACACTGAGCTAGCTCTGGCAATGCATATATCAACCTCATTGTCAATGTTTATATCCCTGGAAAATGCACCACCAAAGTAAGTGAACTTATCCATAGTATTCAAAATTTCTCCATTTGTTGTGACCAGTGGAGTGATGGTGGCTGATGGAGCACCTGTGTTTTCTTGGTGTTAATTATTAGGCCAAACTTATCCGCAGCATTCAAAACTTCTCCATTTATTGAAACCGATGGCTCCACATATGGATGGTGTGGTGGTGGCTGATGGAGCACTTGTGTTTTTCTGGTGTTAATTATAAGGCCAAAATTAGCACAGGCAGCAGAGGATTGATCCATACTTCCTTATATCTCAGCTTGGGAGGCTGTACAATGAATGCACAATCATCTGCAAACAGAAAATCATGCACCGACACTCCCTTCACTGAGGGTTTATAGAAAATTATGTCAAAATTTGGCTGCCTGGAAAAGTTCATCAGTATTGCATGTCAATTTCATGATGGCATGTTTGCCCAGGTTTGGGACAGTGGATGATGCTTTCTTGCCTTCCCAGTCACCAATGGAGTGAAACAGGGCTGTGTGCTGGCTCCCAAACTTTTTCACATGATGTTTTCAGCCATATTGTCAAATGCTTTCCATGAGAATGAACACGGCATCAAGGTCAACTACTGTACTGATGGTAAATTCTTCAATTTGAAAAGGCTACCTAGAAATGTAGACTGGAGCCAGATGGTGGATTTTAGCTTTTAACATGGAGAATTTGAATTTTATGTTACAAATATTAGGGGAACAATCGACTGTTTTTTCTTTTTTGATAAAAAAAAATGGTCAGTCTTGTTAGTCACCCTTTTCCATAATAGGGATATACAGGCTGCCAAATACTTATGACTATAATTGGTCAGGCCATTCCCTTCCTTGAATGGTGCTGTTTTAACATCCTTTAGGGAATGGTATTAGAGGAGAGGGTGACTGCAGATTCTGCCTCCCACAATGGCAAAAGAAATAGCCCAGGTCCTTCATAGATTTCTGTGATTTTTGAGTTTTTGTTCATTTCCAAAAATGATATATTAGCATGTGATTTGGGAACAGGATAAAACCAAACGACAAGAGATAAGCAAAAATTCAAAATGCCAGAAATCTTTGCAGATCCAGACTACTCCTTCCGCCTATGGAAGATATCTGTCTTTCACTTTTTCTCTGTCTACCTCAGCTCTCTCCTTCTCTGTTTCTGTCTCTACCTATCTTTCTTTCTGTTTTTGATCCTCTCCTTCCCCTCCCTGCATCATTGGAATAAAAAAAAATCAGACAATTGTTTAGTATAAGACATATTAGAAAATTAATATCCAAAGAGTTTAAGCAACTTTCCTGAGTTTACTCAGATGTTTAGTGAGAAAGCCAGGAGACTGCTGCCTCTCTAATGAAAATGACAAATTCTTATTCTCAAGGTCAAATTTATCCAGATACTTCCCATTATAATGCCACTTTTCTCCCAATTCAATCCACTTTCTAGAATTTCAAGTTTATAACTTCTTTTCCACTGACTACATTTCTAGTTGACTGCTTTCAAAGAACTTGGAAGATGTCTTCATCATGTTAGTAAGCTACTTTCAAATCACACTACAAACAAAACTACTCCTGGAAAGTAACGATGTAGACATCTCATTTCTGAACAGCAACATGGTATAATGGAAAGTGTGTACTGGTGGACTCAACACTTGTTGTTTGATCTTGGGGAAGTCACTAAACCTAGATAAGTCTCAGCGTTCTTGTCTGTAAAATGGAAATTGTAAAAATCATATTTTATACCTCACAAGTTTGTTGTGAATAAAATTACTTTATAAACCCTAAGGCATTATATGAATATAATAGATATTGTAGGTATCTATGTAAATTTTGATTAGAAAGGCTAGTCCATCTCTGATCTGGAGGGTTGTCTTCTTCCTACTCTCTCTTTTCCCCTTGACCATCTCTTGCTTTAAATCTTGGGATCAAATTTTGGTTATGTGACCATATGGCTGTTGAGCACAGATGCAAGATCAGGGATAAAAATGGAGAACAGAAATTTGAGATTATCTGAGATAATAAGCTTATAGGCCAACCATTTTTCAAAGATTTAAAAAAAGGTAAAAGCTGTAAGGAACCTGAGAGTTCATCCAGTCCTATACACTACCTTTTCAGATATGGAAACATGCCCAGAGATATAACCTTTGAATTTTTCAATGCTTGGCACGTACTCAGTTAGCTAATAAATGCTTTTTCAATGATTCTTTAAAAGATTTCATCTAACAGGCCACATTGTTAGACTCAAAAGAACAAGAACTGGTTCTTAGGCTCTGGGTTGGTATCTGACCTTGGGTGCTTATTACTGTGTATGACTGGATTGAGTTTAGGGAAACTGTAGCTTCTAAATCTTGCATTGTCACATACTAAATAAATAATGACAGGCAACTTAACCAAATTTAATTGATATTATTTTATACTTTAACTATCTCTGTTGTTCCCATTTCCTGCTAAATTATAACCTTTCTGATAGCAGAAATCTATCTTTGTTCATTTTGTTCCTCAGTGCCTAATACTGATTCAGTGTTCTGAAGATTCAGTGTTCTGAATACAATAAGCACTGGATTTATTGAAATCCCTATAGATTCCATGGGATTCTTATCCAACTCTCATTCAGTAGAAGATTGGGGTTTCCAGAATGTGACAAGTGCTTCTTTCTCTTAGATTTTTAGAGGTACACTAAAGAATTGGGTTGTTTTTTTTTTTTTTTTTTTAGCATTATTGGCTGTTCCCATTCCAGGGTCTTTAAAAAAATTACTAAAGAGTACATGCCCATTGACCCAACTATTCCATGGCAGGCCTATAACTGAGAGACCAACGGAAGAGGAAGAAGTCCTATATGTATAAAAATATTTATAGCAACTTTTTTTGAGGTGACAAAAAGACTGAAAACAAAGAGGATACCCAACAATGACTAGTTCCCCCAAATTGGATTAGAGAGTTTTAAAATCTCCTTCAAGACACAACTTCCTCTGAAACTATAGTATTCCTGATTAAAAGATTTCCTGGCCTTAGGGACTGATGAAGACCAGGACATCTCCAATTTAGATTCAGAAAGATACAGCATAAGAAACCTCCAGGCCCCTCAAATAGAGATGTGTCATATGAAATATATTTTTTCCTTGGCTGCCCCTTTATCCAGAGGGTGAGAAACTTTGAAGCAGTTAGTTAAATTCCTGAATCAAAATTGTATTAGAATTTCCTTTACCTATTTAAGGGCTTATTCAGCTACAACATCCTATAGGTTTCAGGTCAGCAACTATTGATGATGTGTCATTTTGATTACAATGTGATCTCATTTGCAAATAAAGAAAACCAAGATACTGCTGGTACCTGAAGATGTGCTCTCTGTTCAATCAAGAGAGAGTGTCTAGACATTTCAATCCCAATCCGACTAGCAACTCTGCTTTTATAGAAGTCTTATACACGCTTTTAGGTACATAGGATGAAGATTTAATGTTCACAAAGATAGTGGGAAGAGAAAACTACTAAACTTGGGTCATAACATCAAATTAAGAATCAAGAGTCCAAAATATACAGATTTTTTCTAAAGAGATTGAGACCCAGAGTGATAAAGGTAGCAGTACCAACTCATATAAGTAACTCATTGAGAAATTAAAGGGTAAAATAATGGAGAGCTCCTCATTAAGCATTCCCTACATCAATAGACAAGTAGAATCCAGAAATAAAATGTAAAACTGAGATTTTTCCCTGCATTACCATATTACTCTTGTTGTGAAAGAAGACATACACCAAAGAAGAAGTAAAAAAATGCAAAAAATAAAGTGAAAATAGTATGCTTCAATCTACTCTTATACTCCATCAGTTCTTTCTCTGAGGGAATATAACATTTTTGTCATGAGTCCTTTGAAACAGTCTTGGATCATTGTATTATGGAGAATTTTGCTGTGATTCATAGGTGATCACATTACTGTTGATTGAAATTTATTGAAATCTTTATCGACTCTATGAGATTCTTATCCAACTCTCAATCAGTAGAAGCTTGGAGTTTCCAGAATGTGACAAGTTTTTCTTTCTTTTAGAGTTTTAGAGGTACACTGAAGAATTGGTGTTACTGTGTGCAGTGTTGTCCTGGTTCTGCTTACTATAATTTGCATTAGTTCATGTAAGTCTTTCCAGTATTTTTCCCTTGAAATCATACTTGTCATTATTTCTTATAGCCCAATAGTATTGCATTATAATCAAATACCACAATTATTCAGTCATTCTCCACTTGAGTATAGCCTCAGTTTCCAATTCTTTGCTACCACAAAAAGAGCTGCTATAAATATATTTTTACAAATGGGTCCTCCATGCCTTTATAATCTCTTTGAGATATGGACTGAGTAATGGTGTTACTGGATCAAAGGGTATGCACAGTTTGATGACTCTTTGGGCATAGTAGAGCTGAGATTTGATGCAAAATCTTCTGCTACTTTTTTTTAAGTTTTCAACATTCCTTTCCACAAAATTTTGTTCCAAATTTTCTCCACATCTCTCCCCTCCTCCTTGCATTCTGATTGCCCCTTCCACCAATGTGCCCTCCCTACTACTAACACCCATCCCTTCCCTTATCCCCATCTGCTCTCTTGACCTATAAGACAAGATAAATTTGTATTCCCCATTACCTGTATTTCTTATTTTCCAGTTGTACACAAAAACAATTCTCAACATTTCTTCCTAAAACTTTGAGTTCCAACTTCTCTTGCTTCCTCCCTCTCCACCCATCCCCACTGAGAAGGCAAATAATTCAATATAGACTATATATGTGTAGTTTTGCAAAATGACTTCCATAATGGTCATGTGTAAGAGTAACTACATTTCCCTCCATCCTATCCTGCCCCTCATTTCTTCTAGTCTATCTTTTGACCTTGGCCCTCCCCAGGTGTTTACTTCTAATTGCTCCTTTCTCTCATTTGCACTCCCTTCCATCATCCCCTCCCCCACTTATCCATTTCTCCTCTACTTTCTTGTAGTGTAAGATAGATTGTCACACCAAATTGAGTGTGCATGTTATTCCTTCCTTGAGCTTAATGTGATGAGAGTAAGCTTCACTTTTCCCCTCCATTGGAAAAACTTTCTCTTGCCTCTGGTATGAGAGATAATTTGCTCCATTCCATTTCTTCTTTTCTCCTCCCAATATATTCCTCTCTCAACCTTTAATTTTATTTTTTTACATATGATCCCTTCCTATTCAACACACCCTGTGCTCTCTGTCTCTCTTTGTCTCTCTCTGTCACTCTGTGTGTGTGTGTGTGTGTGTGTGTGTATATATATATACACATACACATACATATATATATTTATATACATACACATACATATATATATTTATATACATACATACATATATATATATATATATATATATATATATATATATATATATATATATATATATATATATACATATGTACATATGTGTGTAAAATCCCTCCAACTACCCAGATTCTGTGAAAAGTTTCAGGAGTTACAAATATTGTCTTTCCATGTAGGAATGTAAACAGTTCAACTTTAATAAGCCCCTTGTGATTTTTCTTTCCTGTTTACCTTTTCATGCTTCTCTTGATTCTTGTGTTTGAAAGTCAAATTTTCTTTTCAGCTCTGCTCTTTTCATCAAGAATGCTTGAAAGTCCTCTATTTCATTGAATGACCATTTTCCCCTTGAAATATTATACTCATTTTTGCTGGGTAGGTTCTGAGGGGCGCTCTGGACCTGGGCCCCCTGGGTGGATAGGAGACGCCCAAGAGTCTGGACCTGCTGACGTGGCTTTGCCACGGTGGCACTGCTGACGCAGCATTGCCACGCTGGCACTGGGGTGGCTCTACTGGACTGGGCTGGGCTCCGCCCTCAGGGAGGAACTGGGGAGGAGCCTACCCGGAATGGGAGGAGGACTTCCCCGAATGGGAGGGAGATACCTAAGGTATATATTCGCTGACCAGGAGGGGCTCGGGGGGACTTCTGGCTGACTATCATGTAATAAAGATGCTCTTATCCACCTCCGGAGTTCTGCCTGATAATTTCTCCCCCTGATCCCCAAGGGGGGAGCCAGAGAAGTCTGAAGACCCCTGGGCAGGGTGAGTTGATGCGGTCATTAGGGCTCCGCCCCTAACAGTAGGTGATTCTTGGTTTTAATCCTAGTTTCTTTGACTTCTGGAATATTATATTCCAAGCCCTTTGATCCCTTAATGTAGAAGCTGCTAGATCTTGTGTTATCCTGATTGTATTTCCATACTCAAATTGTTGCTTTCTAGCTGCTTGCAATATTTTCTCCTTGACCTGGGAAATCTGAAATTTGGCTACCATATTCCTAGGAATTTCTCTTTTTGGAAGTCTTTCAGGAGATGATTGGTGGATTCTTTCACATTTATTTTCCCTCTGGTTCTAGAACATCAGGGCAGTTTTCCTTGATAATTTCACAAAAGATGATGTCTAGGCTCTTTTTTTTTGATCATGGCTTTCAGATAGTCCCATAATTTTTAAATTGTCTCTCCTGGATGTATTTTCCAGGTCAGTTGTTTTTCCAATGAGATATTTCACATTATCTTCCATTTTTTCATTCTTTTGGTTTTGTTTTGTGATTTCTTGGTTTCTCATAAAGTCATTAGCTTCTGTCTTTTCCATTCTAATTTTTAAAGAACTATTTTCTTCAGTGAGCTTTTGAACCACCTTTTCCATTTGGCTAACTCTGCTTTTTAAAGCATTCTTCTCCTCATGTGTTTTTTGGACCTCTTTTGCAAGTTGAGTTAGCCTATTTTTAAAGGTGCTAATTTCTTCAGCAATTTTTTGGGTCTCTTTAGCAAGTTGTTGACTCGTTTTTCATAATTTTCTTGCATTGCTCTCATTTCTCTTCCCAATTGTTCCTCCACATCTCTTACTTGATTTTCAAAGTCCTTTTTGAGCTGTTCCATGGTGTAGGACCATTGCATATTTATTTTGGAGGTTTTGGATGCAGAAACCTTGATTTTTATGTCTTCCCCTGATGGTAAACATCGTTCTTCCTCATACAAAAAGATGGGAGAGAATGCCTGTTCACCAAGAAAGTAATCTTCTGTAGTCATTTTACCCCCTTTTTTCAGCTTATTCCCAACCAGTTACTTGAATTTTGGGTCCTTTGTAAAGAATAAGGTGTACTCTGAGGGTCTGTAAGGTGGCACAATCCAGGGAGAGGAATTTACTCTGGGCCAGGCTCATGGCTGAGGTTCAAATCAGCTACTCAACTCTCCCAGGGGCTTTATCCAATCATGGAAGCCAGCAGCTGCCTGCTGGGCCACTGTAGCCACTGCCTGCTGTTGCTGCCACCACCACTGTCACCACCTGGGGCCAGGGCTAGGGGAGGACCCTGTTCCCTTTTCATGGAGTTGAAAAGTCCTCTCACTGACCTTTGAAGATGCCTCTTGCATTTGTGGGTTGGGGGGTCTGGGAACCTCTGCTGCTGCTGCTGGGGATTCTGGACCTGTTCTGGCCTTGCTCCTCCAGGCACTATGCAGCCAAGGTGGGGCTGTGGTAAGCCCCGCCTCTGGTGGGATAGACCTTTCCCGTTAGCCTTTCAGGTCACTCTGGGCCAGAAATCTCCTCCATCATTCTGTGGCTTCCGTTGCTCTAGAATTTGTTGAGAGTATTTTTTTTTTTTGCCAGTGTTTTATGGGCTATGGGGGAAGATCTAGAGTGTGTATGTCTTTCTACTCCACCATCTTGGCTCTGCAAATCTTCTGATTCTTTCCATTATATCTTCTTGTTACAAGCTCTGCAAGATTTTCCCACTATATCATATTCCTTAGGTATATTGACTTATTATTCTTCTTTGAAAAAAATTACCCTCAATTTAACTTACAGACTTGTTTGGGGGATATAATTATATAAGGATAAATAGGGGGCAGAGCCAAGATGGCAGAGTAGAAAGATGCACACATACTAGCTCTTACCCCAGAGCCCATAAATGCCTGTAAAGAAAGACTCTCAACAAATTCTAGAGCAGCAGAAGCCACAGAACAACAGTGTGGAGGAGATTTCCAGCCCCGGGTGAACTGAAAGGCTGACAGGAAATGTCTCTTGCACCAGACAGGGATTGGAACCTAGCCCAGCCTTGACCACGTGGCGTGGCTCAGAGGAGGAGGACAGAAGCAGGCCTAGGAGGCGGAATCCCCAGTTGCAGTAGTAGCAGTTCGCAGATTGCTCAACCCACAGGCACCAAAGGTCAGTGACAGGGGTTTTTTTCAGCTGGCTGAGAAGGGAGAAGGGCCTTCTCATAGCTCTGGCCTTAGGCTGGGGCCACAGAGGTCCCACTGGGGCAGGCTGCAGCAGCTTCCACAGCAGCCCCTACAGCACCCTGAATCCATTGTTGGATCGTAAAACCCCTGGGGGCATGGAGCAGCTGATTCTTACCTCAGCCCTGCGTAGAGGCCCTGCCCCCATCTAATACTTCCTGGGGGATTTGAGCAGCTGATCTTTATCTCACACTGAATGGTGGCCCTACCCTTGCAGCTTATCTGAATCTCAGGCCCCCAGTGCTGGCTTGGCAGAACTGGAGGTGAGGTGGTTGTGAAGAGGAAACTCTATTACTCAAATCCTGGGAACAACTTAATTTGCCAACTCAATTGGCAAAAGAGGTTCAAAAAGCCAATGAAGTGAAGAATGCTTTAAAAAGCAGAAATAGTTAAATGGAAAAGGAGGTTCAAAAGCACATTGAAGAAAACTGTTCTTTAAAAATTCGAATGAAACAGATGGAGGCTAATGCCTTCATGAGAAACCAAGAAATCACAAAACAAAACTAAAAGAATGAAAAAACGGAATGTGAAATATCTCATTGGAAAAACAACTGACCTGAAAAATAGATCCAGGAGAGACAATTTAAAAATTATGGGACTACCTGAAAGCCATGATCAAAAAATAGCCTAGACATCATCTTTCATGAAATTATCAAGGAAAACTGCCCTGATATTGTAGAACCAGGGGGCAAAATAAATATTGAAAGAATTCACCAATCACCTCCTGAAAGAGAGCCAAAAAAATAAACTCCTAGGGACATTGTGACCAAATTCCAGAGTTTCCAGGTCAAGGAGAAAATATTGCAAGCAGCTAGAAAGCAACAATTTGAGTATTGTGGAAATACAATCAGGATAACACAAGATCTAGCAGCTTCTACATTAAGGAATAGAAGGGCGTGGGATATGATATTCCAGAAGTCAAAGGAACTAGGACTGAAAACAAGAATCACCTACCCAGGAAAACTGAGTATAATACTTCAGGGAAAAAATAGTCTTTCAATGAAATAGAGGACTTTGAAGCATTCTTGATGAAAAGAGCAGAGTTGAAAAGAAAATTTGACTTTCAAACACAAGAATTAAGAGAAGCATGAAAAGGTAAACAGCAAAGAGAAATAATAAGGGACTGACTAAAGTTGAACTGTTTACATTCCTACATGGAAAGACAACATTTGTAACTCTTGAAACTTTTGTCAGTATCTGGGTAGTTAGAGGGATTACACACACACACATACATACATACATACACACACATACACACACACACACACACACACAGAGAGAGAGAGAGAGAGAGAGAGAGAGAGAGAGAGAGAGAGAGAGAGAGAGAGAGAGAGAGAGACCAAGAGCACAGGGTGAGTTGAATAGTTTGGGATCACATCTAAAAAACTGAAATTAAGGAGTGAGAGAGGAATATATTGGGAGTAGAAAGGGAGAAATGGAATAGGGCAAATTATCTCTCATAAAAGAGGCAAGTAAAAGACTTTTCAGTGGAGGGAAATAGGGGGAAGGTGAGACAGAAAACATGAAGTTTACTCTCATCACATTCTACTCAAGGAAGGAATAAAATGCACACTCACTTTGGTATGATGACCTATTTTACAATACAGGAAAGTGGGGGAGAAGGGGATAAGCAGGATTGGGGGATGATGGAAGAGAGGGCAATGGGAGGAAGTCAACGCTCTTGGGGAGGGTCAAGGTCAAAAGAGAGAACAGAAGAAATGGGGGGCAGGATAGGATGGAGGGAAATATAGTCTTACACAACATGACTATTATGGAAGTCATTAGCAAAGCTACACAAATGTGGCATATAATGAATTGCTTGCCTTCCCAATGGGGATGGGTGGGGAGGGAGGAAGGAAGAGAAGTTAGAACTCAAAGTTTTTGGAACAACTGTTGAGTATTGTTCTTGCATACAACTAGGAAATAAGAAATACAGGTAATGGAGTATAGAAATTTATCTTGCCCTACAGGACAAAAGAGAAGATAGGGATAAGGGAAGGGAGGAATGTTAGAAGGGAGGGCACATTGGTGAGAGGGGTAATTAGAATTCTCGGTGTTTTGGGGTGGGGGGAGGGGAGAAAATTTGGAACTCAAAATTTTGTGGAAATGAATGCTAAAAACAAATAAATAAATTTAAAAAAAGAATAAAGAGTATTCAAACTGATATGGATTTCATTTCAGACATCTCTCAGTTGTGAACATTGACAAGTCATTGAATTTCATTGAACCTTAAGTTTCTTATCTGTGAAAAGTGATAGTAACATTTGTAACTCCCAAGTTCACAAGGGTGCTTTCTAAACTTAAATACGTTGCATGAGTGTAAATTATTACTTATACCACTCACACAGCAGGGCATGATTACAAATTGTCACTTCATCATATAATATTGGATTTATCCTTGACAAAATCCCTCCTTCTATTCTTCCTCATGGTTTGGAGAGTAACCTAAATTCTAAAATGATATTCCAGTGAACTAAAGCTACCAATAGGTTCTACAAAGTTGGAAAACCTTTGAATATCTTCCCATATGGACTGGATATTTCTCCCCAGAGTACCTCAGTGGTATAAGAAGATATTGATCATTAGCAGGTAGGTCATTAAGAAAAAAATTCTTTGGCCATGATAGTCCATGAAAGAAAAAATACAAAATGACCCTCTGTTCTTTCTGGGACCCTTCTGTTTCCAAAGTGATGAGACCAGAGGGGCAGTAAAATTTGAGATTGTTGATTAACAGTTGTTAACTGTTGGTGCTCCAAATGTGAAACCTTTGCTCAATCATTGGGTCGTTATATTACCATGGGAACTGAACCAAAACAAAATTGACATTCTCACTATGTTAAAGTACAAGACTAAAGGAGTTGTAACTAAATGAGAGAGTAATCATAGATTATCTTTGCAAAGACAAAAGGAGAAGTTAGCTTCATAATATATGCAGAGGCAAGAAGGAACATCATTTTTATGGGACATTTTATTATATTGCCTAGTTGTAACTCTAAAGAGCACATGCAAAAATAAACCTACTTTTTAGTGTTCCAATTTTTTAGTGTTCCAATATCTGTAACAAAGGATAAAGAGGTTGAGAAATTCAACAGAGCTTTTCCTAGAATCCTCTAACCAAGAATCTTTATCTTTTTTGTGTCTTGGACCCTTTGGCATTCTAATGAAGCCTACGGATCTCATTTTAGAGAAATGTTTTTAAATGAGAAAAAATAGAATGCATGGGACTATAAAGGACCAAATTATACTGAAGTAGAGTTGTGGATTTTTTTTAGAGTTCATTGACCCCAGGTTAAGAATCCTTGCTATAAATCAGCACATTCATTTATACTCAGTGACTTGAGTAGATGGTTAGTCTACTAGATTTTAAAGGAAAATGGTGAAAAATGAAAGTTCTCCCCAAATTCTCAGTGAAGTTTTAAGCTGTTCATTCTCCATTTTCAAAGAGGATCAATGCTATGACAGGGTGATGTCTTGGCTTGTGTGAGAATTGGATTTAAGTGAGGCAGAGTTTTGCAAAGTTGTTCACTGTTTTCAAAGCATCAAATTCCTGTGGCAAGACAAAAGTCAAGATGAAGGATATTCTTTATATTGAAAATTATGGTTTAGGATTAAGAAAATAAAAGAGGCCAAAGGCTAGTGTGTACCTCAGAAATATTCCATCTATATATTATTAATATTATTTTTTCTAATTTTTTAAAATTTAAATTCTTTAAATTTTTTTCTTCTGTGCCCTTCCCCACCGTTGAGAAGGCAAGAAATTTGCTGTAGGTAATACATGTACAAAACATATTTCCATATTAATCATGTTGTGAAAGAAAATGCAGACCCAAAATAACCCCCCCCCAAAATAAAGTATACTTCAAACTGCTTTCAGACTCCATCAGTTCTTTCTCTGGAGATAGGATTTCTCATATTAAGTCCTATGAAATTGTCTTGAAAAATTGTATTGTCCAGAATACCTAACTCATCCACAATTCATCATCATACAATATTGCCTCTATTGTGTACACAGTTCTTCAGGTTCTGTTCACTTCACTTTGCATCAGTTCATGTAATCTTTCCAGATTTTCTAGGACCATCCTACTCATCATTTCCTATAGCACAATAATATTCCATCAAATCACATACCACAACTTGTTCAGCAGTTCCCCAGTTGATGGGCATCCCCTTACTTTCCATTTCTTTCCAAACTATTTTTTTCCTTTTCATGGTTTTTAATAGAACCAAATTGCACTCCAGAATTGTTGGATTAGTTTACAACTCCACTAACAGTGCTTTAGTGTCCCAATTTGCCCACATTTACCCCAACATTTATTATCTTCCTTTTATGTCATATTAGACAGTCTGATAGGTACCTCAGGCTCATTTTAATTCATATTTCTCTAATGAATAGTGGTTTAACTAATTTTTTTGCATGCCTATAGATAACTTTGCTTTCTTTATCTGAAAATCGCCTGTTTATATCCTTTGACAATTTAGCATTTGGGGAATGTCTTATGTTCTTATAAATTTGATGCAATTCTCTATATATCTGAGAAACTTCTATAACATGTTTTTGCAGTTATGATTAGGGGATTTCCTTCCAACCTATCTCCCCTGTTTATCCTTCTCTCTCTCTCTCTCTCTCTCTCTCTCTCTCTCTCTCTCTCTCTCTCTCTCTCTCTCTCTCTCTCTCTCTCTCTCTCTTCTCTCTCTCTCTCTCTCTCTCTCTCTCTCTCTCTCTCTCTCTCTCTCTTTACTGCCTCTCCTCAAAATTTTTTTGCTTCTGAATGCTACCTCTCTTAATTCTATCTGACTCTTCCTTCATTTTTTTATGCTCCTCTACTCCTATTTCCATGTAGACAAAGATAGATTCCTATGCCCAACTGAATATGCATGTTATTCCCTCTTTGAGAAAATTCTGATGAGAGTAAAACTGAAATGTTGCCTGCCACACCCCACCATTTTCACTCCACTGTGAAAGCTCTTTTGTGCATCTTGTTTGTGAGATAATTTACTCCATTCTATCTCTCCCTTCCCCTTTCTTTTAGTATATCCTGCTTTTCCCCCATTTAATTTTATTTTACATACCATCCCATCATAGTCATTCATCTTCATCATGCCTTAATTTTATTTTTAAAATATCATCCCAACATAGTCATCCCTCTTCCTCATCCCCAGTTTTACATTTCTAGATATCATCCCAAAACAGTCATCTCACACTTATGCCATCTGTCTATGTATGTCCCTTCTAACTGACCAATTAATCATAAAGTTCTTAGGAGTTAAAAGTATCATCTTGCCATTTAGTAAATAGTTTAGCCTTATTGAATCCCTTATTTCCTTTTCATGTTTGCTTTTTTTATGTTTCTTTTGATTCTTGTATTTGAAAGTCACATTTTCTATTCAGTTCTTGTCTTTTAAATCAAAAATGCTTGAAACTCCTCTATTTCCTTGAAGATCCATTTTCCCCCTGCAGGATAATGCTCAGTTTTTCTGTATTTTCATTGTAATCCTATCTCTGTTGCTCTTTGGAATACCTCTGACACTTTAAATTAGAAGCTGTTAGATTTGTGTTATCCTGACTGTGGTTTTATGATATTTGAATTGCTTCTTTCTGGCTACTTGCAATATTTTCTCCTTGATCTGGATGCTCTGCAATTTGGTCATAATATCTCTTGGAGTATTCATTTTGGGATCTCTTTCAGGAAATGATCAGTGGATTCTTTCCATTTCTGTTTTACCCTCAGGTTCTATGATACCAGGGCAGTTTTTCTTGATGATTTCTAGAAATATGATGTCTTGGCTCTTTTTTGATCATTACTTTCAGGTAGTGAAATAATTCTTAAATTGTTCCTGCTTGATCAATTTTCTAGGTAAGTTATTTTTTTCCAATAAGATATTTCATATTTTCACTCTTTTTTCATTCTTTTGATTTTGTTTTCTGTTTCTTAGTGTCTCATGGAGTAATTATCTTCTTCTTGCCTGATTCTAATTTTTAAGAAATTATTTTCTGTAGTAAGCTTTTCTATCACTACTTCCATTTGGTCAACTCTACTTTTAAGTAGTTACTTTCTTTGGTGAATTTTGGTACCTCTTTTTCCATTTAGCCAATTATTCTTTTAAAGGTGTTCTCCTCTTTAGTGGATTTGTGTCTCTTTCACCATTTGGTCTATTTTATTCGTTCATTTATTTGTTTATTTACTTATCCACTCATTCATTTATTTGCTTGCTTATTTATTTATTGTTAGTTTTAGTTCTAAATGTCTGCCCTCCTCTTACCTCTCCTCAAGACAGCATGCAATATGATATAGGCTATACTTACATAATCATCTTGAACATATTTCTGCATTAGTCATGTTGTGAAAGAAGAATCAGAACAAAAAAACCCCAGAAAATCACAGCTCCCCAAAACAGTATTCTTTGATTTGATTTCAGACTCCACAGTTCTTTCTCTTGATGTGTGTAGCATTGTCTGTCATAAATCTTTTGGGATTGTCTTAGATCATGGCATTTCTCAGAAGAACTGAGCCTAACAAAGTCAGTCATTGTACTATGTTGCTGTTACTGTGTATAGCATTCTCCTGGTTCTACTCACTTCTCTCAGTATCAATTCATGCAAGTCTTTCTAGTTTTTTTCTGAAATTCCCCTGCTCACCATTTCTTATGCAGCAATAGTATTCCATTATATTCAAATACCACAACTAATTCAGCTATTCCTCAATTTATGGGCATCTTTTTGATTTCCAATTCTTGGCTAACACAAAAAAAGCTGCTATAAATACTTTTGTACATTTTTCCTTTTTTATTATCTTTTTTGGATGCAGATTTAGTAGTAGTATTGCTGACCTTTTGGGCATAGCTCCACATTTCTCACTAGAATGATTGGATCAGTTCACAACTACACCAACAATGCATTAGTGTTCTAATTTTTCCCTGTTTTCAACATTTATCATTTTTCTGTTTTGTCATGTTAGCCAATCTGATACATGTGAGGTGGTATCCAAGAGTTGTTTTGATTTGCATTTCTCTAATCATAATGATTTAGGGCATTTTTTAAATATGGCTATATAGCTTTAATTTCTTCATCTGAAAACTGCCAGTTCATATCCTTTGACCATTTATCAATTGGGGAATGACCTGTATTCTTCTAGATTTGATTGAGTTCTCTATACATTTTAGAAATAATTGTTTCCCAACTTTCTACTTATCTTCTAGACTTGGTTGCATTGACTTTGTGCAAAACCTTTTTGATTTAATATATTCAAAATTATTCACTTTGCATTTTATAATGTTCTCTCTCTCATGTTGGTCTTTAATTCTTCCAATCTCCTTAGATCTGACAGACAAACTATTCCTTGCTTTCTTAATTTACTTATAGTTTCACCTTTTATATCTAAATCATGTACCCATTTTGACAGTATCTTGGTATAGGGTATGAGATGTTGGTCTATGCCTAGTTTGTGCCGTACCATTTTCCACTTTTCTCAGAAGTTTTTGTCAAATAGTCAGTTCTTATCCTGGAAGTTGGAGTCTTTGGATTTATCAAAGAGTGGATTACTATAGTCATTGATTACTCTGTCTTGTGTACCTAATCTATTCCATTGATTTACCACTCTGTTTCTTAGCTATCACAAAATAGTTTTGGCGATCGTTGCTTTATAATACAGTTTAAGATCTGGAATGGCTAGGCCCCCTTCCCTTGTATTTCTTTTCATTAATTTCCATTATATTCTGCACCACTTTTCTTCCAGATGAATTTTGTTATTATTTTTTCTAGCTCTATATAATAATTTTTTTGTAGTTTGATTGATATGGCAATGAATAAATAAACTAATTCAGGTAGAATTGTCATTTTTATTGTATTAACCCATGTTAATCCATAAATGACTCATATTTTTCCAGTTATTTAGATCTGTCTTTGTTTGTATGAAGTGTTCTGTAATTGGGTTCATATAGTTTCTGGGTTTGTCTTGGCAGGTAGATTCCCAAGTATTGTGTCTTGTTTACAATGACTTTAAATGGAATTTATCTTACTATCTCTTCCTGCTGGGCTTTGTTAGTAAAATATAGAAATGCTGATGACTTTTGTGGGTTTATTTTATATTCTGCAACTTTGCTAAAAGTTGTTAATTATTTAAAATGGTTTTTAAAGCTGATTCTCTCAGATTCTCTAAGTATATTACCATATCATCTGAAAAAAGTGACAGTTTTGTTTCTTCAATGCTTATCTTGCTGATAGTTTTAGACAGAGCTTACTTATCATTTTAAGGAAAACACCATTGATTGTTATGCTTTCCAGTGGTTTTTTTAAAAATAAGAATGGGCATTATATTTTGTCAAAAGTTTTTTCTTCATCTATTGAGATAGTCATATGATCTCTTTTGACTTAATTATTGATATGGTCAATTATACTGATAGTGTTCCTAATATTGAACCACCGCTACATTCTTGGTGTAAATCCCACCTTGTCACAATGTTTTCAGTTCATGATAAGTTGTTATAATCTCTTTGATAATATTTTATTTAAAATTTTTCCATCTACATTCATTAGGGAAATTCATCAATAATTTTTTCTCTTGTCTTGGCTTTTCTGATTTAGGTATCAGTGCCATATTTGTATCAAAAGAAGGATATTATAGGAGACTCTTTGCTCTCCCTGGATGAAATATTCTCTTGTATTGCACACATGTAGTTCTGGTCCTGGTCACAGAGTGAAAAAGAACTCTGGCACTTACACCCTAAGGGAGCAGAAGACTTAACCACAGTTCCAGGGCAGAGAAGAGTGCATATAGCCATTCACTGAAGAGCAGAAGATTTTGTTTCATGTCCATGGTGGAGAGAAGCATTATAGTTTGCCCTAGTTGCATTTACAGGGCCAGAAACAATGAAAGGCGTAGCCACTTGAAGACAGGGGTCCTGGTCTTGGTTCTGAGGCTGAGAGGAGTGATAGTGGAAGCTACTGGACAGAGCATAGACAAGGAGAAAAGTTATCATATGTCTCCTTAAAAGATATCACCTAAGAAAAACAAAAAACACTCAGAACCACAGAACTAGCTCGAAAAATAACAGCAAAAATTCCCTGAAGTTTGGGATAGTTCCCCTTCATTTCAAAGGCAGAACCCAGCTTAAAAATAGTTAAAAATCAAGAAATAAAAATAAAGTGAAAAATCAAGAAATAACAAACAGCACAACAAAGTCAAATAAACCTCTGTTCACAGAAAGTTGCTATGGAAGGCAAGATCAAGAACAAACCCAGAAGACTATGAAATCAAAGCAGCTACATGCAAAACTTCAAATGAAAATATGAATTGGACACAAGTTCTAGAACTCCAGGAAGAGATTTTAAAAAGGATTTTTAAAAATCATATAAGAGATTTAGAGGAAAACTAGGAAAAGAAGCTAGAGAGATGTAAGAAAATTATGAAAAGAGAAACAACAGCTTGGAAAACGAAGCGCAAAAAAATGAAGAAAATAACAACTTAAAAAGAAGAATTGACCAAACAGAAAACAGATGCAAAAATTCAAAAAATAATTTAAGAGAAAAATTACTTAAGAAGCAGAATTGGCCAGATGGAAAAGAGGAGCAAAAATTCACAGAAGAAGAATATTTCTATTAATGACTATGATCATCTGTTCAAAAAACTCAAAGACTTCATATTCTGGGATAAGAACTCATTATTTATAAAAACTACTGGGAAAACTGGAAAACAGTATGGCAGAAACTAGGCATAGACCAGCATCTCATACTTTATACCAAGATAAGGTCAAATTAGCTACACAGTTCAGACATAAATGGTGATGTCATGAAAAAATTAGGAAAGCAAGGCACACTTTATTTGTCAGATCTATGGAGAAGGGAAGAGTTTTTGACCAACAAGAGACAGAGAACATTATGAAATGCAAAATGGACAATTTTTATTACATTAGAGTTAGAGTTCTAATTATAACCCTAACCCTCAAAGTCTAACATTAAAAAGCTGTGAAACCATTTTTATAGTCAATGTTTCTGATAATGACCTCATTTCTCAAATATATAGAGAACTGAATCAAATTTATAAGAATACAAGTCATTCCTCAATTGATAAATGGTCAAAGGATATAAACAGTCGTTTTCAGGTGAAGAAATTAATGGTATCAATAGTCATATGAAAAAATATTTTATATCATTCTTGATTAAAGAAATGCAAATTAAAGCAACTTTGAAGTACCACCTCATACCTATAAGATTGGCTAATATAGTAGAAAAGGAAAATGATAAATTTTGGAAAAGATGTGGGAAAATTGGAACATGAATGAATTGTTGGAGGAGTTATGAACTGGTCCAACCTTTCTGGAGAGCAATTTGGAGCTAGACCCAAAGGGCTATAAAACTGTGCATACCATTTGATCCAACAATAACATTACTAAATCTGTTTCCCAAAGAGACCATATAAAAAGGGAGAAGGACCCACATGCACAAAAATATTTGTAGCAATCCCTTTCTCCTCATTCTGTCACTGCTGAAGTTTTCTGCATTTGGGGGCTTCTATGCTCTAATGTATTAAAGAATTGACTCTAAGATGTCTCTCATTTTCTCATTTCTATCTCTATCTTTTATCTTCAGCTTTCCTAGGGAAATTTGTGTGCTGAATTTGGATGCAGAAGTTCATATCCTTGCTCTGCAACCTAATATATTCATCACTTTGACCAGATCATTTCAAATATAGACTTCAGTTCCCTTATTTGTAAAATGAAGGGGTTGGTTTACATAACCATTGATATCTTCAAGAATTCTAAATCTATCACTCTATTATCTTTCATTTGCCTTTTTCATATCCTTGTGATATATTACTTTTTTAAAATTAAATTTATTTATTTATTTTTAGTTTATGATATTCAGTTCCACAAGCTCTTGAGTTCCAAATTTTCTGCCCCTCTTTCCCCTCTCCTCACTCCAAGACAGCATGCATTATGATTACACCTTCTTCAAATCTGCCCTCCCTTCTATCACTGCCCCACACCCGTCCCTAATCCCATTCCCTTCCATTTTGTCTTATTTATTTATTTTTAGATTTCAACATTCATTTTCACAAAATATTTAGTTCCAATTTTTCTCCCCATCTTTCCCCTCCCCCCATCCCATAACACCTTGAATTCTGGTTATCCCTTCCCTCAATGAGCCCTCCCTTCTATCACACCCAACCCTTCCTTTATCTCCATCTTCTCTCTTTTCTTGAAGGGCAGGATAAATGTCTATACCCCATTACCTGTATTTCTTATTTCCCAGTGAGATAGACCTTTCTTGTTGGTCTTCTAGGCTGCTTTGGTCTGAAATCTCTTTCACTCTGGTGTTTTTTAGTTTCTGCTGCTCTAGATTTTCTTTAGAGTAATTTTTACAGATATTTTTTGGGATAATGGGGGGGAACTTCTACAGATCCGTCCTTCTACTCTGCCGTCTTGGCTCTGTTCCTCTCCTCTATTTTCTTTTGGGCAAGATATATTTCTACATCCCACCTGTATATCTTATTTCCGAGTTGCATGTAAAAACAATTTTTAATATTCCTTTTTTAAACTTTGAGTTCCAACTTCTTTCCCTTCCCTCCCTCCCCACCCATCCGCACTGAGAAGGCAAGCAAATCAATATAGGTTATATATGTGCAATTATGCAAAAGACTTCCATAAAAGTCATGTTGTTAAAACCTAACTATATTTCCCTCCATCCTATCCTGCCACCATTTATTTAATCTCTCTTTTGACCTTGTGTTTCTCCAAAAGTGGTTATGTCTAATTACCCTCTTCTTCCATTTGACCTCAATTCTTTTATCCTTCCCACACCCCACTTCTCCCCTTCTCTCCCACTTTCCTGTAGAGTAAGATAGATTTTCATACCAAATTGAGTGTTCATGTTATTCCCTCCTTAGGCCAAATGTGATGAGAGTAAGCTTCACTTTTTCCTTTTCATCTTCCCTTTTTTCCCCTCCCTTGATAAAGCTTTTCCTTGTCTATTTTATGAGGGATAATTTACCCCATTCTATCTCTCCCTTTCTCCTCCAAATATATTCCTCCTCACCCCTTAGTTTTACTTTTTTATATATCATCCCTTCCTATTCAACTCACTCTTTGTCCTCTCTCTATATGTATATAATCCCTCCAGCTACCCCAACACTGAGAAAAGTCCCAAGAGTTACAATTATCATCTTTCCATATAGGAGTGTAAACAGTTCAACTTTAGTAAGTCATTATGATTTCTCTTTCCTGTTTACCTTTCCATGCTTCTCTTGATTTTTGTGTTTGAAAGCTAAATTTTCTATTTAGCTCTGGCCTTTTCATCAAGAATGCTTGAGAGTCCTCTATTTCATTGAATGACCATTTTGTCCCCTAGAGTATTATACTCACTTTTGCTGTGTAGGTAATTCTTGGTTTTGATCTTAGCTCCTTTGACTTCTGGAATATCATATTCCAAGCCCTTCTATTCCTTAATGCAGAAGCTGGTAGACCTTGTGTTATCCTGATTGTATTTCCACAATACTCAAATTGTTTCTTTCTGACTGCTTGCAATATTTTCTCCTTGACCAGGGGACTCTGGAATTTGACCACAATGTTCCTTGGAGTTTTTCTTTTGGGATCTCTTTCAGGAGGTAATAAGTAGATTCTTTCAATATTTATTTTACTCTTGGCTATAGAATATCAGGGCAATTTTCCATGATAATGTCATGAAAGATGATGTCTAGGCTCTTTTCTAGATCATGGCTGTCAGGTAGTCCCATAATTTTTAAATTGTCTCTCCTGGATCTATTTTTCTGGTCAGTTGTTTTTCCAATGAGATATTTCACATTGTCTGCTGTTTTTTGTTCCTTTGGTTTTGTTTTATTATTTCCTGATTTTTTGTAAAGTCATTAGCTTCCATTTGCTCCATTCTAATCTTTAAAGAATTATTTCCTTCAGGGAATTTTGGACCTCCTTTTCCATCTTGCCAATTCTGCTTTTTAGGGCATTCTTCTCTTTAGCTTTTTGGATCTCTTTTGTCATTTGGGTTAGTTTATTTTTAAAGTGTTATTTTCCTCAGATTTTTTGGGGTCTCCTTTAGCAAGCTGACTCATTGCTCATGATTTTCTTGCATCACTCTCATTTTTCTTCCCAATATTTGCTCTACTTTCCTTACTTGATTTTCAAAATTCTTTTTGATCTCTTTCATGGCCTGAGACCAATTCATAGTTTTTTTGGAGGCTTTGGATGCAGGAATTTTTATTTTGTTTTCTTTTGTTTGCATGTTTTTGTCTTCTTTGTCACCAATGCAAGATTCTATCATCTGTTTCATTCTCTAGTTTTTGCTCATTTCCCCAGCCATTTACTTGACTTCTAAACTCTTTGTCAAGGTAGTTCTCTACTTCCAGTAGTTGTGAGGGAGTGTAATGTCAGCTGCTTGATCTCTCCACAATATGTGGGCCCTCAGCACCAGAAAGAGTGGCTGCAGCTGCCCCTGCTGCTGTTGTGGCTGCCATGGGTTCCTCTGCCCTCTCCGCTCTCTGCCACCCTGTGGATGGGGCCAGACCACTCCACTCTTGCACTCTGGTCCCATAGGCTTTTTCCATTGACCTTCCAATTTTTCTTCAGCATTTTAGGGCCATGAAGTCTGAAAATCACCACTGGTGTGAGAGATTTAGTCTCTCCAAGGCCTGCTCAGGTTCACTCTGTGCCAGCATAGTCCACTCTGGGTTATGCTCTGCTCCCAGCATGGCACAATAGATACTTCGCAGAGACCTTGCAGACTGTCTTGGGCTGAAGATTTTCTTTACTCCATCATTCTGTGGGTTCTGCTGCTCTGAAATTTGTTTAGAGTCATTTTTTACAGGTATTTGCCTGGAAGTACTATAGAAAGTCCATGTTGTTACTCTGCCATCTTGGCTCTACCTTCAGCATTCATTTTTAAAACTTTTGAGCTCCACATTCTCTCCCTTACTCCCTCCCCACCAACCATCATGGAAAAGGCGTCATTTGATATAGGCTATTCATGTGAAATCATGCAAAACATTTCCATAACAGTCATGTTGTGAAAGGCTAACTATATTTCCTTCCATCTTATCCTCTTCCCAATTTATTCTATTCTCTCTTTTGACCTTATTCCTCCTCAAAAGTGTTTGCTTCTGATTACTCCTTCTCCTATTTGGCCTTCCTTCTATCATCCCCCTTCCTTTCCTTCTACTTTTCTGTTGGGTATGAAAGATTTCCATAACCAATTGAGTGTATATGTTATTTCCTCCTTAAGCAAAATCCCATGAGAGCAGGGTTCACTTATTGCTTCTCAATTCCATGGTAAAAACTTTTTATTTCTTTTTTCAGAGGAGACAATTTACCCCATCATACCTCTCCATCTCACCTTCTCTCAGTATATTTCCCTCTCACTACTTATTATTTTTTAAAATATTATTTCATTCAAATCACACTTTTGTGTGTGTGTGTGTGTGTGCATGTGTGCATGTGTGTGTACTCCAAGTGCCAGGCCTAGAGGCCTGTATTGGGCTACCCGAGTCTTTCTTACCTGTCCCAGGTCTTCGGTTGGCCAAACCGGATAAACGTATGAGAGAAAGGACGTTCCAGAGTCGAACAGGGGTTGAGCTTTATTACAGGGTTTCGGTTACAAGTACAGGGATGTCTTCCTTAGGAGGAAGAGGGGGAGATTTCCTAAGGAGGCTAAGCTTAAGGGATTGGAAGTAGAAGTACAAGCGGGGAGAGAGGGGGAGGGGAGAGAGGAAAGAAAAGAAGCGGAGCCCTACTTTCCTCTTTGGCTCCACACGTGCTAAGAGAGCTTTCTGGCTTCCTCAATCCTACTTAATCTTCAGCCACACAGTTTGCATCTCAATACCGTGCTGTTAGGTAACTAGGTGTGCTCTAATCCGGGATGACCTCGAGGGCAGGGAGACTCCACCCATCACGTATCTCCAGGGGAGAGGCGGAAATACCCGAGCTAGCCGAGCTAGCTCAGTCTGACCTTCTCGAACCCCCACTGTTCATGGAGGGCCTCGTAAGACTCTAAGATTTAGAAGTCCCACTTTTACCCACCCGAGACCGTCCACACGGAATTGAGCTTCCAGTCCCAACACTCCAAGTATCCTAATACTAAGAAAAGTTGTATGTTACAAATATTCTTTCCATATAGGAATATAAACAGTTCAACTTTAATAAGTCCCTTATGATTTCTTTTTCTTGTTTACTTTTTCATGCTTCTCTTGATTCTTGTAATTGAAAGTCACTTTTTCCTATTCAGCTTTGATCTTCTCATTAAGAAAGCTTGAAAGTCCTCTATTTCATTGAGTATCCACTTTTCCCCTGAAGGATTATACTCAGTTTTGCTGTGTATGTGATTTTTGGTTTTAATCCTAGCTACTTTGACCTCTGGAATATCATATTGCAAGCCCCCCAGTCCCTTAATGTAAAAGCTGCTCAATCTTTTGTTATCCTTATTGAGTTGCCATAATACTTAAGTTATTTCTAGCTTCTTGCAATATTTTCTCCTTCACCTGGGAACTCTGCCATTTGGCTGCAATATTCCTGAGAGTTTTCCTTTTGGGATCTCTTTCAGGAAGTAACTGATGAATTCTTTCAATACCTAGGATCTTTTTATGATCATGACTTTCAGGTAGTTAAATAATTGTTAAATTATCTCTCCAGGATCTGTTTTCCAGATCAGTTGCTTTTCAAAGGAGACATTTCACATTTTCTTCTATTTTTTCATTCTTTTGATTTTGTTTTATAATTTCTTGATTTCTCATCAAGTCATTGGCTTCCATTTGCTCCATTCTAATTTTGATGCAATTATTTTCTTCAGTGAGCTTTAGGACCTCCTTTTCTGTTTGGCCAGTTCTGATTTTTAAGGCATTCTTCTCCTCCCTGGCTTTTTGAACCTCTTTTGACATTTAGGTTAGTCTATTTTTTAGGGGTATTATTTTCTTCAGCATCTTTTTTGGTGTTCTTTAGGAAGCTGTTGAGTCATTTTTCATGATTTCTTGTATCACTCTCATTTCTCTTCCCAATTTTACCTCTACTTCTCTTACTTGATTTTGGAAATTCTTTTTCAGCTCTTCCATTGTCTGGGACCAATTCATCTCTTTCTTTGAGGCTTTAGATGTAGAAGCTTTGACCTTGTTGTCTTCTAGTTGTACTTTCCAATCTTTCTTGTCATCAAAGTAAGATTTCATAGTCTGATTTCCCTCCCACGGATTGTTCATTTTGCCAGCCAATTACTTGACTTTTGAGCTCTTTGTCAAGGAAGGATTCCATTTCCAGTTTGGGAGGTATAGTGTCCCAAACTTCAGATTTTTTGTGCAGTTGTTTCTAAGGACCTGCAAATTTTCAATTCTTCCAAGGTTGTATGATGAAATGAGAGGTATTTACTCCTCTTCTGGTCTATGATCTGGTCTGTGAATGAGCATTAGCCTTGGAATTGTGAGGAGGTTTCCATCTCCACCATTACCACAAGCTACAGTACACCAGTGCTCCTCCTCTTCCCAGGACCACCACCCAGGACTACAACCTAGATTCCAGCATGGCCAAAGCAAGACAATCCTGCCTTGGTACCCCCAAAGAGATCCCTGAAATCCCCCTCTAATCAGTTGCTATATCCCCCCACCATCTGTTGGCTGAAGGCCCCAGAAGCAGCCAGTGCTGCTGCTACCACAACCGCCACCCTGGGGTTGTGGCTGGGATGCAAAGGTGCTTCTCTCTCATGCATATCTGACAGACCTTTCCTACTAAAGTTTTCTATAGTGTTTATGTGTTGAGAAGTCTGGAAACCTCCACAGCTGTTAGTGATTCAGTCCCGTGAGGCCTCCTCTGGCCCTGTCTATGTTGATGCAGTCCACAGTGTTTTTCTCTCAGACTGGTACAACAAACCTTCCCTTTCAGATTGTCTAAGGCTGAAAATTTGTTTGACTCTGTCAGTTTGTGGGTGCTGCTGCTCTAGAATATGTTTAGAGCCATTTTTATAGATCTTTCGAGGGATTTGGGGAGAGATCTAGCAAGTCCCTGCTTTTACTTCACCATCTGGACTCCACCCCCACAACATATTACTTTTTGTACATATATATGTCCTACTATTAGATTAAAACTTTTTTAGGGCACCATACTATTATCCTTGTCAAATAATATGGTACCTTACATAAAATAGGCATATAATAATTTTAGATCAAATTTAGCTAAATTTATGTAGAATTGGAAATGCATAGATTTATAGCCAAAGAGAAATTTCCCCTCTCTAATTGAATTCCCTCACTGAGCAAATGGAAAACTGAGTCTCCAACAGGTCATTACTTGATCAAAGTCATACATGTAGTAAGTAGATGAGATACCCTTCAAACACAGGGCATCTGACTCCCCATAAATGACTCTTCCCACTGTCCCATATTGCTGCAGCAATACCTTTTTCTATTATGAACCAATTTTTTTGAAATTGCATATTTAGGATATGCTCCAAGAATCATGAGACCAGAAGGAAGTGTGGCACTGTAGAAAGGGAGCTGGACCTGGAGTTCTTTGCAACAATTATATCTAGTCTACACACACACACGCATGCACACATACACACACACTCACACACACACATATGCATGCACACAATGTTTGTGGAATCAACATTGGTTCTCACCTCATAAATATCAGTCTCTCCAAGCAGAAGTTTATCCTCCTCAGCTCCAGTGACAAGATCTGATTCCAGTTGTTCTTGAACAAAGTTCTCTTGAACAAGGAAGAACAGCAGCCCAGTTGGAAAAGTACTTACCTATCACAGAAAAATGTGATATAAAGTCAGTGGGAGAATTGGGGTGATGGCAGTACTTAAATCAGAGTAGCTTAGGAGTATGCATTTATGAAATGCCAAGAGATCTCTCAAGGTCATTGTCTATCAGCTGTTCTACTGAAATGAGTGCCATAATTTCTGAATAAGTGCCTTGGATTGAATTTGATTATGTAATCTGACTATGGGCTGAAAGACTGGGAGGATCTGGTTTAGTAATGGAAGGTTGTATGCATTGTAAACCTTAAAATGCTATAGAAGAATGAGCCACTGCCATTATTATTATCTATGAGATTTTTGATGAGATTGTATATATCTCCTTGGTTGGATATTCATAGCATTTAAATTGTGACATAAACTGGGGAGAACGTAGGAAATTTTAAAGGGAGGGCTGACACACTGCTGCTCAATCCTGAGATCCAGCAAAGGCCTCCTAGAGTTTAACATTTTAGTAGACTGTGGTCTGGGTGGTAGAGGCCATTCCCCAACTTTGGCTCTTTTAGTTTGGAATATTTAGTCTGGCCAAAGCCAAAGAAAATAACTTAATGGTATTTTCTTCATTTCTCAACATTTACATTTTCTTTAAAAAAACCCATCACATATGAAGTTCTAATGTTGTTCAATCAACCTTCTCTGACTCCATTTAGATTTCTCTCTTCCCTGCCACTACAGATTATATGCCTATCCTTGGTCAGAGGTAAAACAAATGTGAGCCCTTAGCCCCAAGGAGGGACTGGGTGAAAGGATGACAAGAGATCCATTGCTGCTCTACAGTGGGCAGTCTATTTAATTTGGGGTGTCAATGTGTGATCCAAATGCTAGACACTGAATTTGTGCTACATCCAAGAAATCCAAATAGTAATGGGAAGTGTCACTGTCCCTTAGGTTTCTCACCTGTTGAGAGCAATCAACAGGTGGTAAAAAGCAGCAATGAGTGATTTTATGGCAAGCAGTGTAGAATAATGAGACCATTGGTTCTGAAGTCAAAGGACCTGGAATCAGAAGAACTCACATCTTGCCTCTTGTGCTATAGCATTCGTATGATCCCAGGCAAGTCATTGAATCCCCCTTGGCCTCAGTTGCCTCACTTGTAAAAATCAAGGGTAACACTAGATGCTCTCCAAAGTCCTTTTAAGCTTCTTAGCCTGTGCTTCATAGTGTTTTATTATCTCCATTTTTCAGATGAGGAAACTGAATCTGAGACGGTGGTTTACCCAAGTCCACACTGCTGATAAGAGGTACAAGGAGGGTTGAATGGAGATCTTTTGCATGGATGCCTAGTGCTCTTTCTACATTCTGCCTGATAAGGTGAACTTTGTAAAGATAACCTATATTTTGTTGTTAAGTCATAGATTAGTTGGGGTCTGGAGAGTGGGAGAAACACCAAAATAACAATAACAGAAATAATAATGATAAATAGCTAACACATACCTCACGTCCTACATGTAAAGCACTTGGCAAGTGCTTTACTGTAATTTTCTCATTTCATTCTTACAACACTGGGAGGTAAATCTTATCATTGTCCTAATTTTACAAATGAGAAAACTGAGGCAAACAGAGGTTTAAGTGACACAGCTAGTAGGTATCTGAAGCTACATTTGAATTCATGTCTTCCTAACTCCAGGTGTGGCATTTCATCTTCTGTGTCATTTTCATTATAATTACTGTCATAATCATAGACATTTATATAGCTCTTGTTATGTGCCAGACACTGTGCTAAGTGCTTTAATTTTTTATTTGATATGATCCTCACAACAACCCTGGAAATTAGGTGCTATTATTATTCCCATTATACAGATGAGGAAACTGAAGCAGATAGAGGTTAAGTGACTTGCCAAGGGTTAAACATCTAGTAAGTTTCTGAGGTTGGATTTGAACTCAGGTCTTCCTGATTCCAGGTCTATTACTCTATCCACTGTACCACCAAACATGAATTAAAAAAAAATCTTCGATGAACAGTGTCCTAACTCAATGTATGGATGACACATAGCATATAATGGATACCTAAAGGTCACATCATTAGTAAATTCCATAATGGGGGTAGGGTGAGGTGGGGTGTACACCTAAAAAATTAACGAATTTTGCAAGAGTTAATTAACCCAATAGATTAAGGGCATCAGGACTAGGGTTCAAGTCTCACCACCCTGTATGACCCAGAGCCAATCCTTTGACCTTTAGCCCTATTGCAAAAAAGGGGCTGACCTGCCTTAGTAGAGAAAGTTTCTTCATCCAGGAGGTTTCTATATTGATAAAATCACAGGCTCACCCATGATTTGCCAGAACAAAACATACTACAAAGTACTTGCTACAAGATTAGCCCTGATGGTTTTAAAGTCACCATAACAGTCTCCCCTTAAGAGAGGTCACAAGCTCATAGAACATATTCATGGGAAAATACTACTAATAATATTTTTTGATGATTAGTACAACTATGTCCACTAGATAATATTTTGTCTATGTCCAACTTTTTTTCCTCCCTGTTAACAAAACCCTCCAAAATAATATTTTGCCCTGACCCCTGATATGCAGCTTCAGAAGAGTACTTTGAAGGACACCATCCCCTCCAACAGGGGCACACCTTCCTGCAGGAGGTCCTCTCTTCCTACTAAATTGGCCCATGCCTCCATGCTCCCCAATGCAGCATTGCCTTTATATGAGCTGTACCCTATGTTAGTTTGTTATGCCTGAGTTGTGTTTTGGGTCCCCTTTTTCTCTCCCTCTTTCCTCCTCTTCCCCATTGCTTGCAATAAAGTTTTGGGTTGAACTGACTCCCATTAGTTTACATGTTATTCTCAATATCTGAACCCATTAAAGAGTTGTTTTCTCCAAAGTCTCTGACTGGCCCATGGGCCCTTCCTTAGACATTAACTGGATACCTTAACCTATTGACAATGGCACCTACATTTAGGGAAGCATTACACTGGGAGCCCAATTGTCCAAAGCAACAATCATTAGGGAAACTCTATGTCTTCCCGGGAGGCATTCCTTTATGCCACAGGACTGTCTCAAAACAATTGGCACTTAGAGAAAGTTCTCAGAACAATACTATTTGAGTATTCTCAATACATTCAAATGAATGGGGCACAGAATAATGCCCAAGAATTCAGGGGAGGGAGTGATCACTTATAAGCTGCGGTAATCAGAGAAGATTTCATGGAAGACTGGTGCTTAAGCTGGCCCTGGAAGGATTTGAATCAGCACAGAATTATGGAGAGAGCACTGCAGGAGGAGGGTACTTTGAGCTAAAGCACAGACACAGGATTGACTTCACCTCTTTTCTTGAGAGCAAGTTTTGATAGTAGGAAAGATTACTAGGCCTTTGGAGTGGGGGAAGGGCTCAAGACTTAGAGTCCAGATGTGGAAAGTAAATTTCATTTAAAGGAACTAAATACATTTGGCATAGTAGAGTAGAAAGTGTATGAGACTTGGGTCAGAAGAACTGAGTTTAAGACTCAGCTCTACAACATACTAGCAACATGACCTTGGACAAGTTATTTAATCTTGAGGCCTAAAAGTCCTCATCAGTCAAACTAGGGGTCTTCAATTTAGAATTTTAAGTAAATAAAACTAGGTGGTATAGTGGGTAGTGAAGTAAGGAAGTTGAATTCTGCCTCAGACACTTATTAGCTGTGTGACCCTCTACAAGTCATTTAACTTCTCTCAGTCTCAGGTTTGCCCTCTGTAAAATGAAGACAATCATAGCACTTAATTCTCAGGGTTATTGTGAAGATATAATAAGCTCACATATATGAAAGGACTTTGGAAACCTTAAAGAATTATATAAATACCAGCTATTATTATTATTTATGAACATCTTACTTGGATACCTTATCATGGTATAGATATGACCCTTCCCAAAGACTATGCAAGCAAAGGTGGAGAAATAGTAGGCCATACCATGCTGGAAAGGCTTCAAATAGGATACTGGTGACTGACAAACTGTTTGGTACCTGAGGTCTTAGCCTAGTTAAGTATGGACAAATTTATAACTGGTATGCCTGTGATCTTGACCTAGCTAAATATGGAGAACCTTGTAACCAATATGCTGGTCAAAAAGAGATGAATTCTTTGGCCATATCAGCCCATACAAGAAAGAAAAAAACCAGAATTGTCCTCAGTCCCACTTCTGCAGTAACCATTGCTAAATGGCAGAAAAGGAATCAGAGGATACTCTGCTTTTAGATCATCTTAGTACATTAAATCTTAAACTCAAAGTATCTAAAACTGAACTCATTTTTCTTCCTAAATGTGCCTTTCTTCCAAATTTCCCTACTTCTGTCAAAGGTACTTCTGGTGTCTTTGGTTTGCAGCCATGGCATTATCCTCTGCTTCTCACTCTCCATTAGATCACATATTGTTGATACTTGAATGTAAGACTTTTGTCCTTTGACCAATGAGTGAACCATACTACTCAAGGACTTGAGTGAATATCATTTGAAAGGACCTAAAGGAAAGTCTGTTTTTAGATCGTTAGAAGGACCTCTTGTGGTAGATTTATGGAAGGATGTGAGCAAGAAGGTTGGGAAAGTTTCCTTTTTATCTTTATATTCCTCAGGACTTAGAGAGTATGTGGAATATAATAAGCACTTAATAAATGCTTATGATTGATTGACTGCTTAATTGGGATGCATAGATGGATTGTAATAAGGACCAATAGAGAGAGTAGTCACATCACATCACAGATCCACCTAAGGTTTAAAGGAAGAGTGCTGGATTGAAATTAAGGGTTCATTAGCTTTTTTCATATTTTGATAACTATATGCCAGTATAATTGGTTTCCCTGAAGAGTTTATGTATTTTATTTTATGTGTTTAAAATCATTATGCTAAGATGGGGTTCATTGGCTCACTAGGCTGTCCAAGGGATCTATGACACAAAAAGGCTAAGAACCCCTGCATTAGAGGATCTCTAAGACTCCTAGCAATTCTAGTAACTTTCAATGTATATCCTTTAATATTCCATAAATAATACCTATCTAACAAAAGTTTTCAGTTCAAATGAATTCAAAAATTATATCAGGCACTATGCTGGGTAATGGGGATACACAAAAATTAAAATGGTATGTGCCTTCAAGAAGATTCCATTCTTGTGAGAAAAGTGTTGTATAAATTTCAAAATCCTATGTAAATGTGGATTATTAAATTTACTGCTGTTACAAGCTCTACTTGCACTGATTTCTCTTCAGGTAGGAAAAGTCAAAAGTAGGCCAGTGGATGTGTGTACCTCCTTGAACAAATACTATTTTTCTAGAAACAAAGACTAAAGTGATAATGGCATATGGCAGGATAATGGTCTGCTGTAGTATCCACAATTACACAAAGTACAAGACTAGGTTTGCAACTCACATCATTCAGAACTGCATTCCAGGAGAACCAAGATGAAGCACACCCATACTGTGGAGATGAAGCCAGCCTAGCTTCCTCATTCAGAATAATTGGCCATGTCCATTAAATGTAACCTCTAGATTCATCATCCTGGAGAGGCTGTTCCGAATACAACAGCTGGTATTTGGTCTGTCTCATTCAACTCTCTGAGGTAGATCAATAAAGGAGAAGTATATGGTGCCTGAGTGTCTGGCAGAAAAAAAACAAAACACCCAACACCAATAATAATTAAGTCACCCCTGTAAATATTAACAGTACCTTGGTTTCTCAGGATTTCTAGACCCTGCATAAGTCAAGCAGATTCAGATGTGCTATGGATTTCTGCTATCTCATTTAATATTAAGTATTTTAATATTTAATTTAGCAGCACTGTGCTCTCATTTCACATGTTAGGTAATATTAAAAAGTGAGGCTATTAAAAGCACTAAGTGTTTTCGGTCAGGAGCAACAAAATATTTCATAAATGTGAGGTGACTCTGGGGTGTTGTATTTTATTTGGTTTTGAAACCACAGATTTATTTCCAAAAATATTTATTATTCATGTCCTAATAATATATACCTGGTATTTATATAGTGCCTTTTCTTCCAAGGAGCCCATTCCATTTGAATTATCTCATCAGGCTTCTTGAACATCTCTGACAATTTGGGAAGAGGCTGGTAAAACTTGCCCACCTCATCAATGAGGAAGGGAGAAATTAGCTCCCCAATGTCATAGAAGAAATCCAAGAGGAAATAACGGATTTTTATCATACATAAAGAGGTCCATCAACCAGGATTAGATAAGAATATTGAATAAACCTCATCCTCTGACTTCCAGATTTCTAGGGCAATGGAGTGGTATAATCGATAAAGCACCAGGTTTGGAGCCAGAGGTCCTAGGCAACTAACTCATGGGCACAGTATGATAGAGTCCTGGGCTTATAGTCAGTAAGAGCTGAACTCAAATCTGGTATTATCTACTTATCAGCTGCATGATATTGGATAAGTCACTTACCCTCTGTCTGCCTCAATTTCCTCAGCTGTAGAACGGGGATAATAATAGCACTTACCTCATAGAAGTGTTGCAAGAAACAAAGGGGATAGTATTGGTAAAGATTAAGCACATAGTTGGTACCTTATAAATGCTTATTTCCCCTTTGTTCTCTGGGCTCAAATCTTGCCTCTGGCACACATCTGTATGACACTGGGCAAGTTATTTAACCTCTCTGTGTACTTAGAACTTGAATCCCCAGTGTGTGGCACACATGATAATTATCTTATGATAATTATGATCATAATAATAAGGCCATGATGATTGAGTGCCTAATTTTCTTCTTTTGTAAAATGAGGCAGTTGGATTAAATGCTCTCAAAGGTCCCTTCCAACTCTGAAACCGTGACTTTATGACTCTATGGTCTTGTGCATGCTTTTTTTTACCACTCTGTGTTCTATCTGCTAGGTGTGTGTGTGTGTGTGTGTGTGTGTGTGTGTGTGTGTGAGATGTCAATTCATTCTCATGTTCTTTTGGTCACTTGGTCTGAGGTCCTGCATTAAGGAGGTCAACATAATATTTTCCTCTCTCCTCACTATCTCATAGTTTCACAAAGACAGAGTTATTCCCAATCCTGGCCAGATGGAGCTTTTCTCCCCAAAGTCAGATGAGAGGTTGAAGGAATTAGGTTCTTAGCTGTACTATACTAACGTGGTCAAATTCAAATAGAAACAAGGCCACTAAATGTGCATAGGGTTCCCTGCATACTGCATATTGAGTTGAAAAATGATATAGTAAGGGTGGAGCCAAAATGGCAGACTAGAAAGACACACTTACCCAGGGTCCTCCCCACAGCCCATAAAATACCTGTAGAGAGGGACTCTCAACAAATTTTGGAGCAGCAGAAGTGGAGAACAACAGAGTGGAGGAGATTTCCAGCCCACAGTGACTGGAAAGGCCCATAGAAATGTCGGTTGCGCCTAGATGCGGAGCCGGAGCCAAGCACAGAGCCCAGCCCAGCCTTGGTTGAGTGGTGCAATGCTAGGAGAATCTGGGAGGAGGACACCTCGGGGGTGGAATCTCCAGTCGCAGTAGCGGGTCCTCAAATCCCTCGGGCCACAGGCACCAAAGGTTAGTGATGGGGTTTTATCATTAGGCCAGGAAGGGAGAAGGGCCTTCCCATAGCTCTGGCAGCAGGCAGCAGCCACAGAGCCTGCACAGCAGCCCATATGGGAGCTCCATTGTTGGAGTGTAAAAACCGCTGGGGGCACTGAAGAGCTGAGTCTTACCTCAGCCCTGGGTGGTGGCTGTGGGGGAGTTGGTCTTTGTCTCACACTGAATGGTGGCCCTGCCCATCCAGCATATCTGAAAATCAGCCCCCAGTGCTGACTTTGCAGAACTGGAGGCCAAGTGGCTGTGGAGAGGGATCTGCTAAGATTCTGGGCACAAAAATCCCTCCCTGCATCCAGACCAGTATATGCTTGATTGTGCCACTTTGGAGGAACTGAGATCTCACAGACTCCCAGAGTATACCCTATTCTTGACAAAGGACCCAAAAGTCAAGTAACTGGTTGAGAAAAATGCCCAAAAAAGGGAAAAAAATAAGACCAAAGAAGGTTACTTTCTTGGTGAACAGATATCTCCTCCCATCCTTTCTGATGAGGAAGAACAATGCTTACCATCAGGAAAAGACATAGAAGTCAAGGCTTCTGTATCCCACACATCCAAAATAAATATTCAATGGGCTCAGGCCATGGAAGAGCTCAAAAAGGATGTTGAAAATCAAGTTAGAGAGGTGGAGGAAAAGCTGGGAAGAGAAATGAGAGAGATTCAAGAAAAGCAAGAAAAGCAGATCAATACCTTGCTAAAGGAGACCCAAAAAAATGCTGAAGAAAATAACACCTTGAAAAATAGGCTAACTCAATTGGCAAAAGAGGTTCAAAAAGCCAGTGAGGAGAAGAATGCTTTCAAAAGCAGAATTAGCCAAATGGAAAAGGAGGTCCAAAAGCTCACTGAACAAAATAGTTCTTTAAAAAATAGAATGGAACAGATGGAGGCTAATGCTTTCATGAGAAACCAAGAAATTACAAAACAAAACCAAAAGAATGAAAAAATGGAAGAGAATGTGAAATATCTCATTGGAAAAACAACTGACCTGGAAAATAGATCCAGGAGAGAAAATTTAAAAATTATGGGACTACCTGAAAGCCATGATCAAAAAAAGAGCCTAGACATCATCTTTCATGAAATTATCAAGGAAAACTGCCCTGACATTCTAGAGGGCAAAATAAATATTGAAAGAATCCACCGATCACCTCCTGAAAGAGATTCAAAAAGAGAAACTCCTAGGAACATTGTGGTCAAATTCCAGAGTTCCCTGGTCAAGGAGAAAATATTGCAAGCAGCTAGAAAGAAACAATTCAAGTAATCAGGATAACACAAGATCTAGCAGCTTCTACATTAAGAGATAGAAGGGTGTGGAATACGATATTTCAGAAGTCAAAGGAACTAGGACTAAAACCAAGAACCACCTACCCAGCAAAACTGAGTATAATACTTCAGGGGGAAAAAATGGTCTTTCAATGAAATAGAGGACTTTCAAGCATTCTTGATGAAAAGACCAGAGCTGAAAAGAAAATTTGACTTTCAAACACAAGAATGAAGAGAAGCATGAAAAGGTAAACAGCAAAGAGAAGTCATAAGGGACTTACTTAAGGTGAACTGTTTACATTCCTACATGGAAAGACAATATTTGTAATTCCTGAAACTTTTCAGTATCTGGGTAGTTGGTGGGATTAGACACACACACACAGCACAGAGTGAATTGAGTAGGATAGGATCATATCTTAAAAAAATGAAATTAAGGGATGAGAGAGAAATATATTGGGAGGAGAAAGGGAGAAATGGAATGGGGCAAATTATCCCTCATAAAAGAGGCAAGCAAAAGACTTTTCAGTGGAGGGAAATAGGGGGAAGGTGAGACAGAAAACATGAAGTTTACTCTCATCACATTTGACTAAAGGAAGGAATAAAATGCACACTCATTTTGATATGAAAACCTATCTTACAATACAGGAAAGTGGGGGAGAAGAGGATAAGCAGGGTGGGGGGGGATGATAGAAGGGAGGGTAATGGGAGGAGGGAGCAATTTGAAGTCAACACTCTTGGGGAGGGACAGGATCAAATGAGAAAATAGAGGCAATGGGGAGCAGGATAGGATGGAGGGAAATATAGTCTTACACAACACGACTATTATGGAAGTCATTTGTAAAACTACACAGATATGGCCTATATTGAATTGCTTGCCTTCCCAAAGGGAATGGGTGGGGAGGGAGGGATGAAGAGAAGTTGGAAGTCAAAGCTTTAGGAACAACTGTTGAGTATTGTTCTTGCTACTAGGCAAAAAGAAATACAGGTAATGGGGTATAGAAAGTTATCTGGCCCTATAGAACAAAAAGAGAAGATGGGGACAAGGGAAGGGAGGGATGTTAGAAGAGAGGGCAGATTGGTGATAGAGGCAATTAGAATGCTTGGTGCTTTGGAGTGGGGGAGGGGAGAAATGGGGAGAAAATTTGGAACTCAAAATTTTGTGAAAATGAATGTTAGAAGTTAAATAAATTTTAAAAAATTTAAAAAAAAAGAAAGTGATATAGTAGCATTATTCAAGTTCTATTGTTTTTTAAATGTATTTTGTTAAGTATTTACCAATTCTATTTTAACCTGGTTCAGGTGGCATTAGGGAGTACTGAGCTGTGTGTTTGATACTTCTGTTCTACACAATTGTTTTGATTTGAGACATCATTGTATGGTTTAAATCTTGAGTGTTGTATTGGTGCCACCTCTAGGAAATCCCAGCAGGGAAGGGAGGTGAATTTGTCCTTTAGGCTGCTCCCTTGAGAATGATTACCACATGTCCCTTTGTGCACACGAGAGGAATTCCTTCGAAGTTATAGAGTTAGGAGTGAAATACAAAGAAACAAAGCATACAAATGAATAGCTAGCCTAGACTACCAAAAGACCTGGGAAATTTCTATCAAGGGAACAATTTAAGTTTTCTCTTGTCCTAAGGAGTCTAGACTTGGGTAAAAATTTCATTAATTAGAAGGGTCCTTCTTTTTCTTCCACTAAAGGTTCATAGAATTTCTAATGAAAGGCAACATAGTGGGGCAGATACAGAGTCAGGCAGAATCAAGAAAACCCGAGTTCAAATGTTAACTCCAGTGATGATAACGGTAACTTTAATGTTTGCAAAATCCTTTACACATTATCTCATGGGATCCTCACAATACCCCTGCAAAGTAAATGTTATTATTTTTCCCATTTTATGGATGCATGTGAGAGAAAGTAAGAGCCCAAGGTCATGTAGCTAATAAGTATCTGAGGGAGGACTGGAATGCAAGTCCTCCTGACTCGCAAATCCAACACTCTATCCACTGTTCTCATCCATCTCAGACACAGCCTCTCAATGGCCTGGGTAATTTTCTATGGCCATCAATAGTATGTTGGTTACAGATCTGCATTGAGAGAGGGACTTTCCTCACTGGCAATTCCATCTACCAAAAAAATCACAGATCTGGACATCCACACATAAAGATCAAGAGCCGGGAGGGATGATCCTGTCCAACTCTCTCCACTTATAAATGGCAAAACTAAGGCCAGGAAAAGTTCAGTAACTTCATTAAGGCCACAGGGTTGATAATAATAATAGTAGTAGTTGGAGTTAGGCATAGTTAGCATTTCTGTAGCACTTTGAGGTTTGTAATGCTCTCTTCCTGTTATATCATTTGATCCTCATAACAACGACAAGAATGTTGATACTATTATTATCCCCATTTCACAGATAAAGTAATTGAAGCAGATGATGATTAATAATAATATTAATAACATTTCTATAACACTATGTACCAGACTTTCTGCTAAACATTTTTGCAATTACTATCTCATTTGATCATCACAACAACCCTGGGAGGTAGTTGCCTGTATTATCCTCATTTTACAGATGAGGAACCTGAGGCCAATATCCTTAAGTAAATTGCCCCAGGATCACACAGCTAATAAGTATCAGAGGCTAGATTTAATTTCTGGTCTTTCTGACTCTGCTGCTCTATTCACTGAACTGATGAGGGTTGGAAAGGGGGATAGGATGGATGAAATTCTGAAATCCCTCAAAGACTGGAGTACAGGGGCAAGTCGTGAGCCACTTGGAATGAATTCGGGAACTCAAGCATTCTTGAGTTCAAGGTAAAGATTTATTACACTTTTCAGTGGTCAAGAGTTGTTAGGGAAACTGCAATTTAAATGGGGTACAGGTAAAGTTTATATAGTATATTATATAGTATGGCATGTGCCATGTGTAATGACTAGGTGACTCAGGGTAAGATTAAAGAGTGATTAAGGAGTGGTTAGTTCTTAAAGGAACATGCACCTTTAGTATCTACTGCCCAGGCATTTTACCCAGAGTTTGTTAGGAAATAAGAAGAGATTACATAGAGGTGTGGTTTTAGGTCTGAAACATCACTAAGTTAACTATGGGTTAGGACTAATGAAGTCAGGCTGCTCTCATCAATGTCTTGTTAGACAAGATAAATGTAAGGGAGTATGTGTATGTCTAAGTCTAAGATACATGTGATTGGTCAGTGAGTAGCAAATGTTGTTATGACCTAGTGCATAGCCAATTCAGTCAGTACACAGCTGGTTCAGACTAATAAGTTCTATAGGTGCAGCTGGCTACTGTAGCAGGAAAAGAGATAATAATTTTTGCTGGGACAGACTGTTCTTGGACTGGGGAGAAATGTTCTGAGGCCTGGGATAGTGTTTTGAGGCTAGAGAGAAATGTGATTTTTAGAGAGAAATGTGATTTTAGAATTGGGGTCCAAGCACAGGCACCCAAGCAATCCATCAGAACCACCTAGCCTCCTCTAGTAAATATTCGAGCCACATTATAGCAGTCCAGATTCATAGCTTTTTCCTCTCTGTCACTTTATCCCTATTAATACACATGTACCCATTCATTTATTCACTCATTTGTTTATTTCTTTATTGCTTTTTTAAGCAATAGTATAGGATTATAAGAGTGCCATACTTCTCAACAAGTATGATACCACCTCCAAATACTGGCGGTAGCACCTTCCTTTGATCTTTATTTCCACTGAGTATTTTATCACTTTGCACGTGGAAGACTGAGTAGGACAGAGAGATACAAAAAGGAAGAGAGAGAGAGAGGTCATACTTATCTCTAATACTGCTTCCTTTCTGGACTATAAGTCATAGACTTTTCTATGGTACTTGTCACTGAGCTGTGTGTGTGTATGTGTGTGTGTGTGTGTGTGTATAAGTAATGAACACAGAAAATTCTCCTCACAGCAAACCTGTCCTGGCTTATCATAGAGAGACATCACTGTCTGTAGCCAAGGTAGAAGTAAGGGTTATCTGTCATCCACCAAGTAATCCTTGAATCAGACTTCTTCAAAGGAACACACCTCTTTCAGTTTTCATTGTTACATGTAAAGAAAAATGTAAAACCCTAGCAGAGACCCAGAGAGGGCAACTAAATTGAACAAAGGATCACAGGTTCATCAAATGTTAGAGTGAGAAGAGACCTCAGAGACCATCTATTCCAACTCCTCTCCTTTCGTTCATTCATTTTTTTTTTTACACTTCCAGTTTTGTTGATGTGTTTTGTTTCTTTATTCAAACATTTACAGATTACCACTTCATGATAGGTCTCTTGGAACAAAATAAAAGTTAATTGACCTCTTTTGAAGGCACCTCACATTTTGTATGCATCTGCAACACCCCCTTTAATAGAAATCCATTTTCTCTCCTTTCACCACTACCACCCCCCAATCTCATTATCATAAAAAAAGAAAAAGAAAAAGAAAGGAAATTTCTTATAACACATATGCATAGTCAAGCAAAATAACAAAACTGTTTAATGGCTGTAGACAAAAATATGTCTCATTCTGCATCTTAAATCCATTATTTCTGTAACATGGAAATATTTCATTATGGGTTCTCAAGAATCATAATGGTCATCGTATTCACCATTCGTCACAGCTTTCAAAGATGTTTGGTTTAACAATGTTACTATTATTATATAAATTGTTCTAAGTAGACTAAGAGTAAAATCTTAGTTTATAAAAAGTCCTCTAAATTATTTATGATATAATATATATTTTTCAGAAGATCACTCACACTGTTCCAGTTCATCTAAGCCTTTCCAGGTCTTCCTCCTTCCTCCTTTTAAATCTGAGGAAACTGGCTTCTTATAGAAGGGCAGACGTTAAACACATTCTTGACTGTAGAAAGATGAGAGATAAGAGCCTCTAATCTACAAGCCTAACAGAGACTGATCTGCCAAAATCTATAACAGATAATTTAGTTTATCAAGGCTGAGCCCCTGGTAAATTGAAAAAAGGCAGCATTAGCACAAATAAAATGAAGTATCATTTTATGCAAGAGCCAGAAAACTTACAAACCATTTAAATAAGAATACCGAACATTTATAAATGTTTTTAAAATTTGCAAGTATCTCATCCTAGCCTCCCAATGACTCTGTGAGTGAGAACTGTAAAATTTTTTAAATTTCATTTTTTTATTGATATGTTTTATCTTAATATCAGATTAATTTCTAAATATATCCCTTCCTCTTCTCTTCCCCATGCAAAACTATATGTACTAAAGACCTTAAAAGAAATAGGAGGGGTTGGGGCAAGGGGCGCTTTTCAGTAAAATTAACCAATAGATCTAAGATTGCTGATAACAAATGCAATAGTCCAAATCCATTATCCCACACCTCTGCAATGAGGTGATAGAGCACTTTCTCAACTCTTGTCTGAGGACAAGTTTGACCTTTACAATTATGCAGTATTCCATTTTGGAGTTTTGCTCTTATCTCTTACACTGTTATAAACGTTGTATACAATATTTTTCTGGTTTGGATTGTTTCACTCTCTAACAATTTATTCTCTTAATTCTTCATGTTTATCACTTGTTAGAATGCCATTATATTTGTACAGGCAGTTTGGTGGCACAGTGGATAGGCTTAAAGTCAGGAAGATCTGAGTTCAGATCTAGCCTCAGATACTTACTAGCTGAGGGACACTGCACAAGTTATTTAATCTCTCAGCCTCCATTTCCTCATCCATGAAACAGTGCGATAATAGGATCTAACTCCCAGAGTTGTTGTGAGGATCAAATAAGAGAATAATTGTAAAGCTCTTAGCATAGGACCCAGTACACAGTAAGCATAATTTAAATGTTAGTTATCATTATTACTAGAATCATATCATTATTACTATTCACAAGCTGCTTAGCCATTCTCCAGACCATAGGGATCTAGGTTGCCAGTGCCAGTTCTTTGCTATCCCCCCAAAAATGTGGACATGATTATTTTGGTGTATGTATAACTTTTCATTCTATTGTTGACCTCCTTTGGGCAAAGACCTAGGAGTAGGATCACTTCTTCAAAGGCTATGAACATTATCATCACTTTTCTAGCATAATTTCTTATTGTTTTCCTGAATGGTTGGTTCAATTCAAAACTCCACCAACTGATAAGACAGGTATCCTCATTTTCAGAAGAAGAAATTGATGTTCAGCAAATTTAAATAATTTGCTCATAGTTGCACAACTACTAAGTGTAGAAGGCAGGATTTGAACCTAGGTGATTCAGACCTTGCGTAAGAGGGAAAAAAAACCTGTTAAATCCTTTAAAATTATATGTATATATATATATATACATATATATATATGGAGAGAGAGAGACAGAGACATATATGTATATGTGAATGTTTAAAGTTTGTGAAACACTGCAAATACTTGTTTCATCTCAGTATTAAATATTTATCTCATATCTTTAAATATTAATCTCACAGTCTTTTGGGGTAGGTACTATTAGAATTATTACACTCATTTTCCAGATGAAGAAACTGAGTCTGAACTCAGACTTATACAACCAATATGAGGAATGATTTGAATTTAGGGCTGATTCAAGCCTAGTTCCCTTTCCAACATAACACACCATCTTTCTATCTCAGGAGATGACAGTGGCAGAAAAATAAAAACGTATGAAGGGTTTAGATGAACTTATAGTTGGTAGATCCATAATGGATTAGTAAGGAAAACTAGGGATACTTACCAAGCCATCCCCAATTTTCAGAGGTCAATACCAGAAAGGACAATTATGTTCTGTTAAAAAGAAATTCTTGGTATTAGTGAGAAGGTTTCTTATGACTCCCACCTGGTTGTTTAACTCAAGTTTGATCCATCATTCTAATTATTCTCTTGTATCACAAATAGGAGCAAGATCTCTTTCCCCAGTGGGGTTCTCTCTTAGTGTTTATTTTCTTATGTTAAGATCATGATATTTCATAGCCTGAATTCACATCAACTCAATGGAAAATTTATTAAATACATACTATGTGCCAGGAGCCATATTGGGCTCTGGGAGCACAAGCACAAAATCAAAACAGTCCTACATCTCATCCTCTTGCATCCTGATGCAAAGGTCAGTATAGTAACAACACAATAGGGGTTTTGGAAGGTATAATGGAAGGATGGGATCTCTCCAAAATTATCAATGATCCTAATTACCAAATCCATTGGTATTTTAATCAATCTTCATTCTACATGACTTCTCCACAACCTTTGACCTGTTGCTCACCCTCTTCTCGTTATTCTCTCTTTTCTTCTAAATTTTTGGGACACTCCCTGCTCTGGTTCTTCTCTTGCCTATCAGACTGCTCTTTCTCTGTCACCTTTGCTGGATCATCATCTAGATGATTCCTTCTAGTTCTAGGTTTTCTTCTCTTCTCCTGCTATACTACTTCACTTGTAGATCTTATCAGAATCCATATATTTAATTATTATCTCTATGTGATGTATGATTCTCAAATCTATGTCTTCCTGCCCTATCCTCTCTACCAACCTTCGGTCCATATCTTCAATTACCTTTCAGATATCTCAAATCCAATGTCCAATAGATATCTTAAACTCAGCGTGTCCAAATCCAAACTTATTATCTTTTCCTGTAACTTCTGCCTCTTTCTCCCTTTCCCATTACTGTAGAGGGCAATCCTATCCTCCCAGTCCTCCAGGTTCACAAGCTAAGAACCATTCTCAACTCCTCACTATCTTTCACCCTCTCTATATAATTTGTTGCCAAGGCCTGTTGATTTCACCTTTTCAAAATCTCTTGAATGTACCTCCTCTGATCCTGCCACTACTTTAATGTGTTGTTTTGCTACATTCAATAGGACATCTCAGAGAAGCTAGGTGGTGCAGTGGATAGAGTACTGGACTTGAAATCAGGAAGATTCATCTTCATGAGTTCAAATCCAGGTTCATGTACTTAGCTGTGTGACCCTGGACAAGTGACTTGACCCTGTTTGCTTCAGTTTCTTTGTCTGTAAAATGAACTGGAGAAGGAAGCAGCACTTTACTATCTTTGCTAGGAAACTTCCAAATGGGGTCGCAAAGAGAAGGATATAACTGGGATGATTGAACAGGGCATCTCATGTGATTAAAATAAAAGAAATCTATAACCAGATGTCCTAGTCTTGTACAATATACAATGACATGTAGTATCTTCAAATCATTGAGTTTAGCTTTTTTACAATGGTTAAATTTATATTACCTTCTTAATACTATATACATAAAATGGAAACTTTTTCGCTGGTTCAAAATAATCCATGCAAATTCCCTACTGGAAATAGTCTCTCGGCAGTCAATGTAAATGCCAGTGAATAATATCTTTAGATAATCAGCAGAGGAAAGGACAGTTTTGTTTTGGTGCTCAGGGTAAACATAAAGAAATGCTATGCCTGCCATCTCTCAAAATGGAGTTGATCAGAGGAAAATTCAGCAAAACAGAAGTATCTGGCCTAATTTCCCTATTGCTTTGAGTTCAGAAATTTAAAAGAAGGAATTCTTTTCTTAGAGCTTAGTAAGCTTCTTGAATTTCTAACTATAGAAGTAAGGGAAATGACCATTGTCTAATATAGACACATTTAACATCTGTTCTATAAGGTACCCATTCAAAGATCTACCACATACTCGTATAATTTTATACCACATAATGGTATAATTATTTTATTATTATTTTATACTATTATGTTTCATTATTATATTATATTATTTTATTATATTTATACCACATACTGGTATAATTCCTTTTTCTTAAAAGTAGAGTGGATGAGAAGAAATGGATGGATGGATGGATGGATGGATGGATGAAAGGAAGTATTTATTAAGTACCCATAGTATATAAAACACTATGTTAAGGGCTGCATATACATATTTAAAATGAAGACAGCCCCTGCTCCCTAAGAGTTTATATTCTAATAGAAATGAAATCCCCCCAAAAAAGGGAGTAGTAGTCAAAATGGATTGTTTTGGTTAAGGAGTCACATGGTGAATAGTCATAGGATGATAGATTGACATGCTTTCTAATGGTGATGGAAATATTGATTTGATCATAGTTCCAGATTTGGAAAGTGGATAAGTGGGATGGGGACAAGGAAGGACAGTGTGGAGAGTGTGCAAGGAAACTGACAAGAGAGTAACTGACAAGATGGTAGCTGACAAGATGGTAAGTGAATACCTTGTAAAGTGAGTCATGTCAGCAGCTAGCCTAGATGTCTAAATACTATGGGCCACTTTAGATGCTCAGTCATCAGTTGTTGCTGTTTTGTTGTTGCTATGGTATTGCCTCTGTGCATTTAGCACAGTTTTTGGTACATATTAAGCATTAAAATAAATGTTCTATCTATCTGTCTATCTGTCTACCTGTATCTATCTTTGAACACTGGTTATTTCTTCCAAGAGGTTGGAAAAATTGTACTCTTATTGTCACAAGGCTCTGGAGCACTGACTTGGTATTCTATTAATTTGGTATTCTGTTCAGACAAGGTAGGAGGGACTATTTGATTCACTTCTACATAAGTATACTTTATTGCTAAGCCAAAGAACTATGTTTTAAAGCAACGCAAATAGACCATGAAAGAGTGACCATTTAGAAAATTTCTCATTGTTGCTTTTTCTTGCTGTTAAGGCAGAATAATAAATGAGACCTGATTTTCATTGTTGCACATATATTTGAATATTTTACTGCAAATTCAGTAATTCACTTTACTTGAACCCATAGGATCATAGAACTAGAAAGAATAAGGAAGCTACCAAGTCCAATTCTACCTCCATCCATTAAATGAGGAAGCTATGGCTCAGGAAAGTAACTTATCCAAGTTCACATGATTAGCCACAGGCAAAGATGGAATTTGAATACAGAGTCTCTCTTTGTCCATATGAGTCCCCCTTTGGAGTTCAGCACATCACATATATCTGATACTTCATGTAATATTCCATTCCCATGGGGTGAAGGGAGGAGGGAATGGGACAAACATTTATGAAGTACCTAATATGGGCCAGACACTGTATTAAAAGCTTTACAAATATTATTTCTTTTGAGATAATCCTCCACTTCTACACAGAGGGAAAAGAGGGGTATTTTTTCCAACTCTTTGCCACAGTAAAAATTCATCATCCTAATTTCATAAAATTTAGTTCACTCTTTTTGTTCTTTAGGCTTGTATTATTATACATGAGATGTGTGTGAGTGTGTGTGTGTGTATGTGTTTTAAAATCATTATATCAGATGAAACAAAATGATATGAGCTTGTCTATGAACTTCTAGGAATAGTCTACTTAACCATCTACAGAACTAAGTGGACAAAAAACATTCTGAAGAAATGCTTTAAATGTATTCATTAAATAACATGCAATTGAGACAATTTGCTTGTGAACTTTAATACTGGACAACGGATGGAAAAAATTTCCCCTTGTTTTTTCACTAACCTTCACCTGAATCTATAGAGGTTTTCTAATCTTCAATCTTAAAACCATTCCTAGGTCAAAATCCTTCTCTGTGACAGTAGCCTGAGATTTATTCCAATAAGTTCTTAGATCTTTTGGTCTTTGCATAAGGAAAAGGGTATCAAGGGTGTCCAAGACTGACTTTTACTTGTTCTCTCACTTGTAGTGGGGCTGCTTTATCAGGAAGGTTAGACAGACCTGGACCAATGTCTTACACTCCTTTTGATACCCATATATATATATATATATATATATATATATATATATATATATATATATATACGCCCTGCAAGGATCCCAGTCTGCAGTATAACATTTCTTTTAATTCTGCTAAGTAAATTCAATAAGAATATATCAATTTAATTCAACAAAAATATTATTAATCTCCTATTATAAACTAGTGGAGCATATGCTAATAGATTAAGCTAGGTGGTTCAGTGCATACAGCACTCTGCCTGGAATCTGAAATACCTGAGTTTAAATCTAGTCTCAGACACTGTGTATGACCCTGGCCAAGTCACTTAACCCTGTTTACCTCAGTTTCCTCATCTATAAAATGAGCTAGAGAAGGAAATAGCAAACTACTTCAGTATCTTTACCATGAAAACCTCATGGACAGTTTTAGGGTGTTATGGTCCATGGACTCACAAAGAATCAGATACAACTAAATGACTGAATGATAATAACAAATGTATGTTAAGCACTGTACTAGAATAAAACACCTGCAGAAAAAAATGATATTTCATGATAATTCATGTATTAGAGAGGTTCCAAGTAAAGTGCTATTTGAAGATAAAGGATGAAGTTTGCAAAGCTGCCCACCTGACCATCCTTGGTGAGCATGGGCATCCTCTAATAATAGCTAACATTTATATAGTGCATTAAGGTTGGTGAAGAATTTTTACACTTGTTTTCTCACTTAATCCTCATGGCTATATTGCTAGGAAGGTACTATTATCATTCCCATTTTATAGACAGGGAAACTGAGACTGAGGGAGGTTAAATGACTTGCCCAGAGACACACAGCTGATAGGTGACTAGGGTAGGATTTGAACTCAGGTCTTTCAGACTCTTTGACTGGTATTCTATTGATAATGCCACCTACTTGATCTATCTATCTATCTATCTATCTATCCATCATCTATTTATCTATCTATTATCTATCATCTATCTATCTATCTATCTATCTATCTATCTATCTATCTATCTATCTATCTATCTATCTATCTATCATCTATTTATCTATCTATCTATTATCTATCATCTATCTATCTATCTATCTATCTATCTAACTCTCTATCTATCTATCTATCTATCTATCTATCTATCTATCTATCTATCTATCTATTATAGGCCATGAAAACCTTATATACACTGTAGTTGAGCCATGCATCATCCTGTATGTAAGGGCAGACCTCTTGCCCATGAATTTTCATTTCCTGCTCTTCCATTCTGTTTTCCTGTTCACCTGTAGTCTCTACCTGACTGTGCCTGTTACAGGATCTCACCTAAATTGTGTGCAGTTTCTGTTCCATCCTGCTCCCAGATCCAGTTCAGATTCTACACAGGTATTCTTTGCGCAGCACCTAGGTCCTATGAAAGCTTAACCAAGTCATGTCTCTGCTGGGGAAACTGTCCATTAACCCTTTGCTTCCTGATAACACATCTGTGGAATTCCAGTAGACCCAAGGCTAGTCCACAAAGAAAGAGAATCATGGGACTTGGAGACTTGCCAAGCCTAGAGGCCTGTATTGGGCTACCCGAGTCTTTCTTACCTGTCCAGGTCTTCGGCTGGCCACGCCGGATGCACATATGAGAGAAAGGACGTTCCAGAGTCAAACAGGGGTTGAGCTTTATTACAGGGTTTCGGTTACAAGTGCAGGGGGTCTTCTTTCTTAGGACGAAGAGGGGGAGATTTCCTAAGAAGGCTAAGCTTAAGGGAATGGAAGTAGAAGTACAAGCGGGGAGAGAGGGGGAGGGGAGAGAGGAAAGAAAAGAAGCGGAGCCCTACTTTTCTCTTTGGCTCCACACGTGCTAAGAGCCTTTTAGGTTTCCTCAATCCTACTTAATCTTCAGCCACACAGTTTGCATCTCAATACCATGCTGTTAGGTAACTAGGTGTGCTCCAATCCGGGACGACCTCGAGGGCAGGGAGACTCCACCCATCAGGTATCTCCGGGGGAGAGGCGGAAATACCCGAGCTAGCTGAGCTAGCTCGGTCTGACCTTCTCGAACCCCCGCTGTTCATGGAGGGCCTCGTAAGACTCTAAGATTTAGAAGTCCCACTTTTACCTGCCCGAGACTGTCCACACGGAATTGAGCTTCCAGTCCCAACAGAGACTCAACTTGCTGAGTAACTTTGTGTGTAATATTTAGTCTCATAGACTAGCAATACATAGCAATACAGTCGATATAGCTCTGGGCCTTAGGGTCAGGAAGACCTGAGTTCACATCAGGCCTGGGATACTTACTACCTCCGTGATGCTGAGCAAATCACATGACCTGTATCTGCCTTAGTTTCCTCAGCTGTAAAATGAGGATAATAACAGCAGCTACCTCATAGAACCACTGTGAATAGGGACATTGTTCTCCATGACTATAATGCACTTCCTCCTTATTCCAGATACATTGATTCCCTCTTGTTTTTCAAGTTACATCTCAAGTGCAGCCTTCTATATGAAACCTTTCTACATGATCCCCTCACCTACTAGTGCCTTCCTCCCAAGCTATCTTGTATTTAAGTACTTTGTATTTATGTTCTCTTTATATTTTACTCTGTACATACATAGTATATTGTTATTGTTTCCCATTAGAATATAAATTCCTTTCAAATAAAGCTTATTTCACTCTTTGTATTCATATTCTCATTGTCTGGCATGATGTCTGGCACATAGCAGATGTTTAATAAATGCATGTTGATGTATTGATTCCAGGCATGAGGGAAAGGGAAGGAAAAAGGCATGGAGATGGAAAGGTTTACATGGAAACTAGCAGATAGTCCAGTTTGTCTGGAATGCAGAGAACATGAAGAGTATGATAAGCCTGGAAACGTAAACCAGAACCCAATTGTAAAGGCCTTTAAATGTCAAACTGAGGCTGTGTGTTTTATTTTTTTTAATTACTAAGTTTATTAATTTGTTTTCAGTTTTCAGCAATCACTTCCATAAGTCTTATATTTTCTCCCTCTCCCTTCCCTCCCCGAAACAGTATGCAATCTTATATATATTTTGCTTGTTGTTCTAGGAAAGAAATTACATAGCTACACCTGTACTTCAGGAGTGTATCAGCTTGGAGGTTAGGTAGAAGATGAATTGGAGAGGGGAGAAATCTGAAGCAGTAACAATTGGGAAACTATTGAAATGGAGAGGTTTGGAAGAGAAACTCTGAAGATCTTCCCCTCACAGACTGATTCTGTTGGGATGGCCATCTTTTGTCTCAATTCTTACCAAGCCCTTAATCACCGAATGGGCATTGCCTTGGACACACTGAGGAGTGGGAAAGACCTTAGTTTAAAAAGGTTGAGGTCATCCACTGCATCCTGTGCATCCTCTTGACTTCTGTCTTGCCATTGGATTGCAATGGCTCTGGAGGACACAGTAGGGCTATTGACTTTGCACAGCTCTGCCTCACTTAAATATAATTCATGAGCAAGTCAAGACATCACCTTTGTAATATCATTGAGCCTCCGAGAACAAAGAATGAACAACAACAAGAACAAGGTGGGGGGTGGAGATAATGAGTTCATATTTGGGTATGTTGAGTTTACTCAAGTATGTTGAGATGCTTACAGAATGGTGAGTGGGAAATGTCTTATAGGCAGTAAATGATGAGGAGGTTAAAAACACTTGAGCTGTGTGTGTGTGCGCGTGTGTGTGTGTGTATGTACACACACACATATATCTGGGAATCGACCACATTGAAATTATAAATAACCCCAAAGTTACTGATAAGAAAAGCAAAAAAATGAAAGAAATAAGAAAAAAGCAAGGGAGCAGAGTCCTGTTTGGAGCTTTGAGATACACCCATCCTGATATGGATAATGAGTCACAAAAGGATATTAAAAAGGAGTGCTTAGCCAGGTAGAAAAAGAATGAAAGAACAAAGTCATGAAAACCCAGAGGAAAGAATATCCAGGGAAAGAGGAAGGGAAGGGATGTCAGCTGAGGTGCTATAGAAAGATCATAAAGGATGGGGACTAAGAGAAAGCTGTCAGATTTATCAATTAAGAGATTATTGGTAATTGTGGAGGGAGCAGTTTCAGCCAAGTGATGAGACTGGAAGTCATATTCCAGTTAAGAAGTAAGTGAGAGGAGAACAAGTAGAGGCACAGTGCTGACAGCTATTCCTGTAAGTGTGAATGTGAAAGGAGGAGAGATAGAGAATGATAGCTTGAGTTGATATAGAGTCAAGAGGAATTTTTCCCCAAGGTCAAGGGAGCCCTGGGGATATTATATATATATATATATATATATATATATATATATATATATATATATATATATATATATATATACACACACACACACACACACACACATACACACACACACACACACACACACACACACACACACACACACACACACACACACACACACACACACACACACACTCTGAGCTTCCCCTTCCACTCTTACTTGTGTTTTCCTCATAATAGCAAAGTAAGGGGAGGCAGAGTCAGGATGGCAGACTAAATGCAGGATGAGTACCTGAGCTCTCCCCCAAACCCCTTCAAATACCACTAAATAATGACTCTGAACAAATTATACAGTTTCAGAATCCAAAAAAAGACAGAGTAAAACACTTTTCCAGCCCAAGATAACATAGAAGGTCAGCAGGAAATGTCTGTCACACATTAGTGAGAATGGAGCAGAGCCCAGCACAGGCAACATTGGCACGGACCCAGACCCCAGACCCAATAAACCAGGAATAGACCTTGGGAGCCAATAAATCAGCAGCTGCAGCAGCTGCTTCTGGAGCTTTCAGCCCACAGACAGTAAGGTGGTCAAACAACTGTTCAGAAGGAGATAATGGGGGTCTCTTTGCTACAACTGAGGCAGGACTCTGTTGCTTTGCCATATTCAGATTCGAGTCACAGTCCGGCCTGGTAGTATGAGGGCAAAAAGGAGCCCTAGAAGAGAAGAACTTGTGGACAGAGTGAAGCGGGAACCATCCTCACAATTCTAGGCAGAAAAGAATGCTTGTGGTCACTCACAAAGCAGAGTAAAGGCCAGCAGAGGAGTAAAAACCTCCCCTTAGATCATATCACCTTAGAATAACTGAAAACTTGCAGGCCACTAGCAATATCTCTAAAAACAGGTGCACAAAACTGCTGAAATTAGGTATAGAGTGCCCTCCATCCTGGATGCAGAGCCCTACTTTAACAAAGAATTAAAAGTCATGTAATAGACCAGGGAAATGAGCAAACAACAGAAAAAAAATCTGACCATAGAAAGCTACTGTGGTGATAAAGAAACTCAAAAGATACATAGAGGAAGACAACTAAGTCAAAGCTACCAAGACAAGGCTCCAAGAAAAATATGAATTGGTGTCAGGTCATGGAAGAGTTCAAAAAGAACTTTGAAAATGAAATAGGAAAGACAGAGGAAAAATTGGGAAGAGAAATGAGGGTAATGAAAGAAATTCTTGAAAATGGAGTCAGAACCTTGGCAAAGGAAACACACAAAAAAAACTGAAGAAAATACTACCTTAGAAAACAAACTAAGCCACATAATAGAAGAGATACAAAAAGTCAGTGAGGAGAAGAATTCCTTAAAAGCTAGAATTGCCCCACTGGAAAAAGAGGCAAAAAAAATTCCCTGAAGAAAAACCACTCCTTAAAAAGTAGAATTGGACACAAGGAAAAGGAGATACAAAAGCTCACCAAAGATAATAATTCCTTAATAATTAGAATTGAGCAATTGAAAGCTAATGATTTTATGAGAAATCAAGGAACAATAAAACAAGATCAAAAGAATGAACATATAGAAGACAGTGTGAAATATTCTATTGGATAAACAACTGACGTGGAAAATAGACTCAGGAGAGATAATTTTAGCATTATTGGACTACCTGAAAGCCATGGTTAAAAAAAAGTCTAGACATCAACTTGCAAAAAATTATCAAGGAAAACCATACTGATATTCTAGAACCAGAGAATAAAATAGAAATCAAAATTCTTCACCAATCACCTCCTGGAGGAGATCCCCAAATGAAAACACCCAGGAATATTACAGCCAAATTTGCAGGTCAAGCTCCCAGGCAAAGGAGAGAATATTACAAGTAGCCAGAACAAACAATTCAACTATCATGGAGCCACAGCCAGGATAACACAAAATTTAGTAGGTTCCACATTAAAGGTTTATAGGGCTTGGAATATGATATTCTGGAGACAAAGGAACTAGGATTACAACCAAGAATCACCTACCCAGAAAAACTGAGTATAATCTTCTGGGGGAAAATGGACATTTGGTGAACTAGAGGATTTTCAAGCATTCTTAATGAAAAGATCAGAGTTGAATAGAAGATTTGACTTTCAAATACAAGATTCAAGAGAAGCATAAAACGCTCAACAGGAAAGGGAAATCATAAGGGACTTAATAAGGTTAAACAATTTATATTTCTACATGGGAAGATGATACCTGTAACTCAAGAGACCTTCCTCATTATTAGGGTAGCTAGAAGGAGTTTATATAGGCAGAGGATGCAGGTGTGAGTTTAATATGAAGGGATGATATCTAAAAAAATTAAAATCAACGGGTAAGAGAGGAATGTACTGGGCAAAAGAGGAAGGAAGAGATAGAATGGAATAAATTATGTCACATAAAAGAGGCAGGAAAAAGGTTTTACAATGGAGGGGAAATGGGTGAAATAAGGGGGAGTAGGTGAACCTTACTCTCATCAGAATAGGCTCAAAGAGAGAATAACATATACATATAATTGGGTATAGAAATCTATCTTACCCTACAGGAGAGTAGGAGGGAAAGGAGGTAAGAGGAAGGGTGTGTGTGTGTGTGTGTGTGTGTGTGTGTGTGTGTGTGTGTGTGTGTGTGTGTGTGTGTGTGTGTGTGTGTGATAGAAGGGAGGGCAGATTGGGGGAGGGGGTAGTCAAAAGCAAAACACTTTTGAGGAGGGACATGGTGAAAGGAGAAAGTGAATAGAATAAACCAGGGGAGAGGGAGGGAAATGGGATGGAGGAAAATACAATTAGCAATAGTAACTGCGAAAAAATTTTAAAGCAAGTTTCTCTGATAAAGGCCTCCTTATTCCAACATAGAAGGAGTTGTGTCAAATTTATAAAAATAAGGGCCATTTACTAACTGATAAATGATCAAAAGATATGAACAGATTTCAGATGAAGTAATCAAAGATGTCTATAGTCATATGAAAAAATGTTCTAACTCACTATTGATTGGAAAAATGCAAATTAAAATAATTCTGAGGTACTACCTGATGTCTGTTAGGTAGATTAATAGGACAGAAAAGAAAAATGAGAAAGAGTTTAGGGGATACTGGAAAAGTGAGACATTAATATACTCTTGGTGGAGCTGTGAACTGATTCTGCCATTTTGCGGAGGAATTTGGAAATTTCCCCGAAGGGCTACAAAAGCATGCATACCCTTTGGCCTAGCAATATCACTACGAAATCTGTATCCCCAAAGAGATAAACAAAAGAAAAGGACCTATGTGTTCAAAAATATTTATAGCAACTCTTTTCTGGTGGCTAAGAAATGACAATTGAGGGCATGCCCATCAACTGTGGAATGGCTGAACAAATTATGACATGTTATTATGATGGAATATTATGGTGCTATAAGAAACAGTGAGTAGGTGTGCTCAGAAAAACCTGGAAAGACTTACATGAGCTTATGCAAAGTGAAATATACTGTGTACAAAGTAACCATAATATTATAAGATGATCAGCTGTGAATGACTTAGCTATTCTCAGAAAGATCCAAGACAACTCTGAAGGACTTATGATGAAAAATACTGTTTATCCCTAAAGAAAGATCTGATGGTGTCTCTGAGGAAAGATTGAAACAAATTTTATTTGCTTTTTAAATTTTTTCCACAGGTTTTTTTTGAGGGGAAATCTATGTTTTCTTTCACAATGTGGACTAATATGGACTAATTTGGACTAATATGGACATGATTCGTGTGACTATATATGTATAACCTATACTGAATTACTTGCCTTCTCAATGAGGGTGGGGAGGAAGGAAGGGAGAGAATTTGGAACTCAAAGTTTCAAAAATGAATGTTAAAATTTTTTGCATGTTACTGGAGGAAACAAAATTCTAAATTTTTTTTAAATAGCAAAGTAAATAGGGCCAATGTCATTCTATTTTACAGATAATGTATCTAAAATGTTAGATATCTTAAGTGATTCACCCAAGGTCTTAGAGTTGCTATTTGTCTGAGTGGCACTCAGGCTCCTCTGAGTTCAAGTGAAATTGATATTTCCAATATGCCACACTGTCAAAATGAGGGGGTTGGACTAAATGACCTTGAAGGCTTCTTTCAACTGGCATTCTTTAAGTTTATGATTTGTTATTATCCTGATATTGCTGTCCTAGGGGAAGGAAAGAAGCATTTACTAAGTGCCTACTATGTGACAGGAGCTTTACAAATTTCATCTCATTTTCTCTTTACAAAAACTGTGAGAGGTAGGTGCTATTATTATGTCTATTTTATAGTTGAGTAAATTGAGACAGAAAAAAATTAAGTGACTTTTCCAGGGACACTCTGCTAGTGTCTGATGCTAGATTTGAAATCAGGTCTTCCTGAGTCCAGATCCATCACTTCATCCACTCTGTCATCTAACTCCTCTACAGATAAGTTATTGGAATTATTAGAATCAGACAAGATCTTTCCCTGCCATCCCTAACATGATCAAGGTGCTATTTCTCATTCTTATTTCAAAACCATAAATCCTATTAATTTTCCTACTGGCCAAAACCAACATTGACCTCTATGGATTCTATCCCCTTGTTAGGGAATGAACTGATGTCTGTTTCATCCTTGGTCAGCGACCTGGGTTTCAGTTCTGCTATCAAACATTAGATTCTGAATCTAAATGATATTTTTAAAAAAGTAAAGCTGTTATTTTCCTTTCTGTCTCCCTCGCTCTGACAAGCCTTACATATTTTCTTTGGTCTCCAGTGGCATTATTAATTCATTCGTTATCCAAAGTCTGTCAGATGGCATTGATATTAATCTTACCCTATACTCTTAAGGTCTTTCTTCCAGAGGCTCCAATAAAATTGGTTAGGAATGGAAAGAAAATGGATATGTTCCACAGAGCATTCCTTAAATGATCTCTCCCAAATTGAAGGTGTTTTTCAACTATAATACTGAAGTGAATGATATGGGCATTATCTTCCCTATTTAGAGCCAGTAATATATTTGTTGTTATACTTTGGAGCACTGATGTGTGACTGTGGTAGCATTTGAGAGAGAGGATTGGAAGCAAGGAATGAATGAGCTGACTGCCTGTGTAATTCAGGAGGGCAAGGCTAGAGTCAGACTCATAGGGAGATCAGAAGTAAAAATAATGAGCCCTGTCCCATAAACTCTTTGGGGAGATGAAAGTTTCAGAACACTAACATGTGACTTAAATACCCTCTCCTTTTTTCCCCTGTGGGGACAACTCCTTTGGCATCTTCCATTTTTCTAGCCAAGGTAAAAGACTTGGCCATTTGCCCTTTCATTCGTTCCTTAAAGATTTTCATTACTGAAGCAATTTATTACAGGCAGATCGTGACCATATTAAGCCAGCATAATCATATTGAAGGAGTGGGCCTGGGGCTGGGATTTCAAACTTCTAGGGTTATAGCAAAAAACTCTACTTGCAAACTAGTAGTGGTTTTTCATAGAATACACTTTATGGGATTACCCAAAATATTTAAGTAGTGCATAAACCAGTCAAGCTGGAGTTTTCTGGGATTCTACTTCCATTTTAGTAAATCAATCCAAGCTATCTCTTCAGAACCCTATATATGGAGAAAATAGTCAGCCAATCCTCTGGACAGACACAGGCCATAGAGTCTAGCAGGGGGAACCCTGTCTTTGAAGTCAGAGGATCTAAGGATCAAAGATACTAAGCTAAAAAAACCCTAAAGGTCACCTAGTTCAAACTGTTTATTTTACAGATGATTAAACTGAGGGCCATTCTGGAGGGGAGGAGGAAGACTCACTCTCTCTGGGGACGCTATTCCTTCCTCTCTGTTTCAACTACAAAGGGATTAGGGATAAACTAGAGATACCTATGAATTCAAGGTTAGGCAGGAAGCTCAACTTCTATCTAAATGTTAGAAATTCCCCAACTGAGATCTCATAGAAATTGTGACTGAATTCATAACTTTTTCTCTAAAATAAGCTCTCAAAAGCCCAAAAGAGTGGAGTCATGTGAAACTTAGGGGCTATTATATCTTCTCCCTACACTTAAAATGAGGTTATTATAATAGGATGTTGGTTATATCATTGATCTTTCATCTGTTAACTAGGTTATCAAAATCATCAGCTATTATTATATGTAGCTAGTCAAGGGGATTGGGAGGAGAGGGAAATGACAGATGACAAAATGCCACAGTACATCCTACATTACCTATGGGAGAACAAAAGGGATGGACATGTGTTTATCATAAGAGTCCAGAATTTAGAGCTGTGAACCTGTGATGAAGTATCCTGACAAAAATAGTCAGGGTCTTTCTCACATAGAGGTAAAACAGATGGTCACGTTTGTGTTGGTGGCATGGTGGCATTAGGGTAGAGAAAGAGAAAGTTCCTCTCCATATACTTTGCCCAATATCTGTCCTATTTAATTGCTGAAATGACTGAGCTTCTACCATTAGAAATTATTTCTTGGCAGGTTCTACTTGAGACATCCTTTTTCTCAGTGTAGTCATCCACAGAGGGCTAATATGCCTTATGCTCAATTAGCTAATGTCATCTCAACCAACTCAGATTAGATCACTGAACCAGAAAGAGAATTGGGCTTTCTCTCTCTCTCTCTCTTTCTTCCTTCATTCCCTCCTTTCTTTCTTTTTGTCTTTCTTCCTTCCTTCCTTCCTCCCTCCCTCTCTTCCCTCTTTCTCTCTCTCTTTCTCTTCTCCCTCTCTCTTTCTCTTTTTCTTTCTTTCTTTCTCCTTTTCTTTCTTTCTTCTTTTCTTTCTTTCTTTCTCCTTCCTTCCTTCCTTCCTTCCTTCCTTCCTTCCTTCCTTCCTTTCTTCCTTTCTTCCTTCCTTCCTTCCTTCCTTCCTTCCTTCCTTCCTTCCTTCCTTCCTTCCTTCCTTCCTTCCTTCCTTTCTTTCTTTCTTTCTTTCTTTCTTTCTTTCTTTCTTTCTTTCTTTCTTTCCTTCTTTTCTTTCTTTCCTTTCCCAAACCTTCAACCTACTGCACTCTGAAGCCCATAGATTGGACAACAACAGGTCCTGCCCAAGCTGCACTTAATGACTGTTCTCGGGACCCTCCTGTTTTACAGTGATTATCAATACTACCTGTTCCCCTTCCCTTCCAGTTTGATTTAGTTATTTTTTCTTTAGCTCATTAAAGGGGTCATTCCCTGACTACTTCTTAAACAGACCTATTCACTGAATGGACATTACCTCCCCCTAAGTGAGTACCTGAAAAGGCCTTAGTCTAAAAAGGCCAAGGTCTCCTCCTGCATCCTGGGCCTTCTCTGGTCATTCTGATGAATATCTGGTCACTGGATCCAGACAGCTTTGGAGGAGAAAGTGAAGCTGGTGACCTTGCACACTCCACCCTCATTCAAAATGAGGTCAAGTGCAACACATGTCATCTTTTCTCTGATGTCATGGTCTTCTTTGAAAATGAAGGATGGGGGCAGAGCCAAGATGGCGGAGTAGAAACACACAAATACGCTAGCTCCGAACACACAGCCCATTAAATATCTGTAGTAAAGAGCTGCCAATAAATTCGGGAGCAGAGAAGCCACATAACAGTGGAGCAGATAAGATTTCTGTTCCAGAGGGACCTGCAAACCTCTCGCAAAAGGTCCATCACGCTGCAGACGTGGAGCCCAGCGCAGCCCTGCCCCGGCCCCGGCACCGAGAGGAGCAGATCCGAGCGGACTTCAGGGACGGGATCTCCAGCGGCCGCATGGGTCCCTCCACCCACAGGTGACAGGGGTCGGTGAGAAGGTCTCTTTGGTGGTTCAATAGGGGAGTGGGGTGCCCCATACTCAGGCCCCCTAGGGAGGCAACAGCGGAGGCGGGAGCAGACCGGGGCTCCCCAAGCAGGCAGGAGCCTGGATCCATTGTTGAAGGTCTCTGCATAAACCCCCTGAGGGAACTGAGCCCATGAGGTGGCTCTGCCCCCACCTGAGCACCTGAACATAATCTCACACTGAATAGCAGCCCTGCCCCCGCCCAAAGCACTGAGGCTGGGAAGCAGCATTTGAGTCTCAGACCCCAAGCGCTGGCTGGGAGGATCTGGAGGCGAGGTGGGTGTGAGGAGAATATTCAGAGCTCAAGTCACTGGCTTGGAAAATGCCCAGAAAAGAGAAAAAAACCAAGACTATAGAGGGTTACTTTCTTGGTGAGCAGGTTTCTCCTTCCCTCCCTTCTGATGAGGAAGAGCGGTGCTCACCATCAGGGGAAGACACGGAAGTCAGTGCTTCTACATCCCAGCCCACTCAATGGGATCAGTTCTGGGAAAAGGTCATAAAGAGCTCAAAAAATTGTCAAAATTATGTTAGAGAGGTGGAGGAAAAACTGGGAAGAGCAATAAAAGACTTGCAAGCAAAGTATGAATAACAGATCAGCACCCTGCTAAAGGAGACCCAAAAAAATGCTGAAGAAAATAACACCCTGAAAAATAGGCTAACTCAATTGGCAAAGGAGATTCAAGAAGCCAATGAGGAGAACAATGCTTTCAAAAGCAGAATTAGCCAAATGGAAAAGGAGATTCAAAAGCTCACTGAAGAAAATAGTTATTTCAAAATTAGAATGGAACAAATGGAGGCTAATGACTTTATGAGAAACCAAGAAATCACAAAACAAAACCAAAAGAATGAAAAAATGGAAGATAATGTGAAACATCTCATTGGAAAAATAACTGACCTGGAAAATAGATCCAGGAGAGACAATTTAAAAATTATGGGCCTACCTGAAAGCCATGATCAAAAAAAGAGCCTAGACATCATCTTTCATGAAATTATCAAGGAAAACTGCCCTGAGATTCTAGAACCAGAGGGCAAAATAAATATTGAAAGAATCCACCGATCACCACCTGAAAAAGATCCAAAAAGAGAAACTCCTAGGAATATTGTGGCCAAATTCCAGAATTCCCAGGTTAAGGAGAAAATATTGCAAGCAGCTAGAAAGAAACAATTCAAGTACTGTGGAAATACAGTCAGGATAACACAAGATCTAGCAGCTTCTACATTAAGGGATCGAAGGGCATGGAATAGGATATTCCAGAAGTCAAAGGAACTAGGACTAAAACCAAGAATCACCTACCCAGCAAAACTGAGTATAACACTTCAGGGGAAGAATTGGTCTTTCAATGAAACAGATGACTTTCAAGCATTCTTGATGAAAAGACCAGAGCTGAAAAGAAAATTTGACTTTCAAACACAAGAATGAAGAGAAGCATGAAAAGGTAAACAGCAAAGAGAAGTCATAAGGGACTTACAAAAGTTGAACTGTTTACATCCCTACATGGAAAGACAATATTAGTAACTTTTGAAACTATTCAGTATCTGGGTACTTGGTGGGATTACACACACACACATGCACATGCACACACTCATAGAGACAGAGTGCGCAGAGTGAATTGAATAGGATGGGATCATATCTTAAAAAAAAATGAAATCAAGCAGTGAGAGAGAAATATATGGGAGGAGAAAGGGAGAAATGGAATGGGGCAAATTATCTCTCATAAAAGAGGCAAGCAAAAGATTTTTTTAGTTTGGGGAAAAAGAGGGGAGGTGAGAGAAAAACATGAAGTTTACTCTCATCACATTCCACTAAAGGAAGGAATAAAATGCACACTCATTTTGGTATGAAAACCTACCTTACAATACAGGAAGGTGGGGGACAAGGGGATAAACAGGGTGGGGGGGACGATGGAAGGGAGGGCATGGGGAGGAAGGTACAATTTGAGGTCAACACTCACAGGGAGGGACAGGATCAAAAAAGAGAATAGAAGTAATTGGAAACAGGATAGGATGGAGGGAAATATAGTTAGTCTTATACAACACGACTATTATGGAAGTCATTTGCAAAACTACACAGATTTGGCCTATATTGAATTGCTTGCCTTCCAAAGGGAGGGGGAGGGGAGGGAGGGAGGAAAAGAAGTTGGAACTCAAAGTTTTAGGAATAACTGTCAAGTACTGTTCTTGCCGCTAGGAAATAAGAAATACAGGTAAAGGGGTATAGAAAGTTATTTGGCCCAACAGGACAGAGGAGAGGATGGAGACAAGGTCAGAGAGGAATGATGGAGGAGAGAGCGGAGTGGTGATGGGGGCAATTGGAATGCTTGGTGTTTTGTGGTGGGGGGAGGGGATAAGGGGGGAGAAAATTTGGAGCCCAAAAATTCTGTGAAAACGAATGTTAAAAGTGAAATAAATAAATTAATTAAAAAAAAAAAAAGAAAATGAAGGATGAACACAACAACAACCCTTTGAAAGATACTTCATGTTTCTAGATTATTTCATCATCTCTAAAAGAAATTTTTGTTGGTTGGTTGTTTTAGTAGTATCTAACTCTTTGTGACCTCCTTTGGGGTTTTCTTGGTGAAGATACCGGAGTGGTTTGCCCTTTCCTTCTCCAGCTCATTTTACAGATGACAAATTAAGGCAAACAGGGTTAAGTGACTTGCTCAGAGACACGCGACTAGTAAGTGTCTGAATTCAAATTTGAACTCATGAAGGTGAATCTTTCTTACTCCAGACCTGGCACTCTATCCACTGCAGCAGCTAGCTACCCTATAAAAGGAATACATTAAAATAAGTGGTTTTTGTAACACTTTCTCGTTTTAGAGCCTACAATTTTCTGTTTTTAGAGAGTTTTGTGATAATAGGTATAGGTAAGTAGGTACCGTTTATCACCACAGTCAAGCTGGAGGACATCTAGACTAATTCCCACATTTTATAAATGAAGAAATAGAGACCCAGAGGTGTCAAATATGCCCCAATATTGCTTCAATCAAATAGTGCTTTCTTTTAACTTCAAGAGGTGAATCAGATAGATACAAAACAAAAGGTTGAAACTCTAAATTAAAATTTCTCAAAATTTTAGGTATGGCAGTGGAAGCTTGCTACCTAACCCATCTCTATAGTGAAGATATGACAGTTTAATAGAATAGTTTAAAATTCTTAATCAGTTCATTATGTTTATATAGACCCAAACATAAATATAAGTCTTATACTTCCCTTTAAGTGAAGAATAAAGAGAAAAAAAAGAAAGGCTCAACAGTGTTTAAATGCTACAGCAGGCAGATATTAAGGTAAAAATTTATGTTAATTGCATTTTATAATTCTATGTCTTCAGTAAAGGGCAGCTAGGTGTTGCAGTGGTTAGAGGGTGTGGAGTCAGGAAGATTTATCTTCCTGAGTTCAAATAAGGCTTTAGACATTGACTAGCTGAGTGTCACTGGGCAAGTCACTTGCCTCTGGTTTTCTCAGCTGTAAAATGAACTGGAAAGGAAAATAGCAAACCAGGTCCATAAAAAACTCTAAATGGGGTCATAAAGGTTGGACACAACCAAAAAATGACAACCTTCAATAAATCTGGATAGAAAAACCTCAATTTGACTCTCCAGTAAAACATCAGTTTTTATTTATGAAGAATGGCACCCCGAGATGTCTATTTCACATCACTCTAAATTGTCTCTCACACTTCCACGCTTAACAACTAAGCAACAACAGCTGCACTTGATATGTTGACTAATCATGTCAAGACATTTCAAGATACTTTGCCTAGGGTGGGAGAGGAAGGTATAATAGTTTAATAGTTCAATGTATCTTTCCTGGCTAATGAAGGAAAGCAGAATAAAAAGTTTCAAAGGAGTTAAGTTTTGATCCAAAGGTGAGGAAGCTATTAACAGACCTGGGCTTCAAGGCAAGAAAGTCAAGAGAGGAAACACTCACTGACCATCTTAAAATCACTTAATCAAATGTTTTCTCTAAAATTATATATGTATGTGTATATATATATTTATATATATTGTTTATATAAATTTATAAACAAAATTGTTTGTTTATTTTTAGTTTTCAACATTCCTTTCCATAAGATTTTGAGTTCAAAATTTTCTCCCCATCTCTCCCCTCCCCAACCCCAAGAAATCATGCATTCTGATTACCCCTTCCCCCAATTAACCCTCCCTTCTATCACACCTCTCCCTTCCCTTATCCCCATCTTCTCTCTTTTATTGTACGGCAAGAGAGATTTTTATACCCCACTGCCTCTGTATCTTATTTCCCAACTGCATGCAAAAACAATTCTCAACATTCATTCTTTAAACTTTGAGTTCTAACTTCTCTCCCTTCCTCCCTCCCCACCCATCCCCACTGAGAAGGTAAGCAATTCAATATAGGCTATATATGTATAGCTTTGTGAAAGACTTTCATAATAGTCATGTTAAGAAAGACTAATTACATTTCCCTCCATTCTATCCTGCCCTCCCATTTATTCTATTCACTTTTGACCTTGTCTCTCCCCAGAAGTATTTATTTCTAATTACTCCCTCCTCTTATTTGCCCTCCCTTCTTTCATTCCCCCTACACTCCACTTCTCCCTTTCTCCCCTACTCTTCTGTAGTGTAAGATAGATTTTCATGCCAAATTGATTGTGCATGCTATTCCCTCCTTAAGCCAAATGTGATGAGAGTAAGCTTCATTTTTTCCCTGTCATCTTCCCCTCTTTCTCCTCCATTGAAAAAGCTTTTTCTAACCTCTTTTATGTGAGAGATAATTTACCCCATTCTATTTCTCCGTTTCTCCTTCCAATATATGATGAGGAACATCATCCCTTAATTTTAATTTTTAGATATTATCCCTTCCTATTCAACTCACCCTGTGCCCCCTCTCTATATGTATATAATTTCCCCAACCACCCCAATATTGAGAAAAGTCCCAAGAGTTACAAATATTATCTTTACATGTAGGAATGTAAACAGTTCAACTTTAGTAAGTCCCTTGTGATTTCTCTTTCCTGTTTACCTTTTCATACTTCTCTTGATTCTTGTCTTGAAAGTCAAATTTTCTATTCAGCTCTGGTCTTTCATCAAGAATGATTGAAAATCCTCTATTTCATTGAATGATCATTTTTCCCCTGAAGTATTATACTCAGTTTTGCTGGGTAGATGATTCTTGGTTTTAATCCTAGTTCCTTTCACTTCTGGAATATCATATTCCAAGCCCTTCCATCCCTTAATGTAGAAACTGCTAAATGTTGTGTTATCCTGATTGTTTTTCCAGAATACTCAAGTGATTTCTTTCTGGCTCATTGTAATATTTTCTTCTTGACCTGGGAACTCTGGAATTTGGGTACAGTATTCCTAGAAGTTTTGGGATCTCTTTCAGGAGGCAGTTGGTGGATTCTTTCAATATTTATTTTGTCCTCTGGTTCTAAAAATCAGGGCAATTTTCCTTGATAATTTCATGAAAGATGATGTCTAGGCTCTTTTTTTGATCATGGCTTTCAGGTACTACCATCCTTTTTAAATTGTCTCTCCTGGATCTATTTTCTAGGTCAATTGTTTTTCTAATGAGTTATTTCTCGTTGTCTTTTATTTTTTTCATTCTTTTGGTTTGGTTTAGTAACTTCTTGGTTTCTCATAAAGTCATTAGCTTTCTATTGCTCCATCCTAATTTTTAAAGAACTATTCACATCAGTCAGCTTTTGAATCTCTTTTTCCATTTGACTAATTCTGCTTTTTAAGGCATTCTTCTCCTTATTGGCTTTTTGGACCTCTTTTGCTATTAGGGTTAGTCTATTTTAAAGTTGTTATTTTCTTCAGCATTTTTTGGGTCTTCTTTAGCAAGATGTTGACTCACTTTTCATGAGTTTCTTGCATTGCTCTCATTCTCTTCCCAATTTTTTCTCCACCTCTCTTACTTGATTTTCAAAATCCTTTTTGAGCTGTTCCATGGCCTGAGACCATTGCATATTTTTCAGAGGATTTGTATGCAGAAGGCTTGACTTTTATGTCTTCCTCCGATGGTATGCTTTGTTCTTCTTCATCCAAAAGGATGGAAGAAAATACCTGTTCACTAAGAAAGTAACCTTCTATAGTCTTACTTTTTATAACTTTTTTGGATATTTTTTCAGCCTGTTACTTGACTTTTGAGTCCTTTGTCAAGTGGAGGGTACACTTTAGGAACTCGTAAATTCTCAGTTCCTCCAAGGTGGCACAATCAAGGGAGACGAGTTTACTCCTCTTCTGACCTGCACTCTGGTCTGGAAGCAACCACAAGCTTTTCTGTCCAGGATCTGCTAGTAGAATTCCCTCTCCAGACCCTTCACCAGCTTCATCACACTAGCGCTCCTCACTCCAGGGCTGCTACTCAGAACTAAAACACAGATGAGCTGCTGAATTCCCCTAGGTTCTTTAGGCAGAGGGTTTCAAAAGGAGACGCTGCTGCCACAGTGGCTGCTTCCCTGGGGCCATGGCTGGGGCCAGACCCTCCTCCCTTTTCACTCAGGTGAAAGAACTTTCTCACTTACCTTTGAAGCTATTTTTGGTGTTTATAGGTTGAGAAATCTTGGAACTGCAATTGCTGCCCATGATTCCACAGCCTGAAGCCTGCTCCAGTCCTTTCCCTGCTGTGCCACGTGGCCAAGGCTTGGCTGCACTTCACTCTGAGCCTAGTGTAATAGATCTTTCCTGTTCACCATCCAGGCTGTCTTGGCTTAGAAATCTCTGCTTTGTCTTTTTGTGGCTTCTGCTACTATAGAATTTGTTTAGAGTCATTTGTCCAGGTATTTTATGGGCTATAGAGGTAGAGCTACAGCAGGTCCATCCTTCTACTCCACCATTTTGGCTCCACTCCCAATCAAAAACTTCTTTCTTACATTTTTTTGGGGGGAGGTCAATGGGGAGATGGCTAAAATAACAGAGAAGTACAAATTAAAGGAAATATTAACACTGAAGAAAAGCACCAGATTTTTCATCAGAAGATCCACTTGAATCCTGTCTCTTCCACTTCATGTCAATATAATATCAAGAAAGTCTTTTAATTTCTTTTGGCCTCAGTTTCCTCTTTTATAAAATGAGGGAATTAGAATGGATTACCTCTAAGGTATCTTCAAGCTATAGACATGTGATGTTATGAGCTTATTCATAATTAATAATAATAATAAAACACATTAACAAAGGTGACAAAATGGTCATTATGAATTGCTCTAAGATGAGACAAATGAGGAAAGGGACTATAACATTGATGTCAAAGGACCTGTATTCAAGTGCTGCCTCATCCACTTGTCTGATATTGGAGGAAATGACTCTTCTAACTCAATATCTTCCTCTATAAAATGAGGGAGTTGGACTTGATTATTTCTAAGGTCCCTTCCAACTCTAAATCTACAACTCTAAGAAAGTCTTCTATGTAACAGCATCATTGCAGAAGGCATCTTTAAAAGGTAAAAACTACTCTGTTTCTGTCAATCAACAAGTCTTAATTAAGAATACACAATGTTCCAGATACTATACTGAGTAAAGAGGATACAAAGAAAAAAATTAATTCAAAAATTAAATTTGAAAGGTGTTTGCCTTCAAGGAACTTGTATACTAACAGAGGAGAAAACACATATATAAATAGATATGTAGAAAATACACACAATATGTAGAAAAAGACCTGACAGGATTCAGTCTCTTCAGAAATTGGGAAAGGCCTTCTACAGATAGCAGCCCTTGAACTGAGGCTTGAAGGAAGTCACGGATTCTGAGATTTGAAACTGATGAGGGAAAATATTCAAGACATGGGAGACAGTCATACAGTGTCTTAGGGGATGGATTGTTGTGTATGACTAATAGCAATTAATCCACTAAAGTACAGATTGTATGAATGGGAGTAATGTGTAAGAAGACTATAAAGACATGTTGTATAGAGTTTAATTGCCAGATCAGTATACATTTGATGTTAGAGGTAATAAGGAATTATTGCAGTTTCCTGAGTTGTTAGGGAAATACTAAAAAAAATACACTTTATAAAAATCCTTTAGGCAGCTATGTGAAGGATGGATTAAAAAAGTGCCCAACTTGAGTCAGGAAGACCAGTTAGAAGGATAGTAGACTAGATAAAAGGTGATGAAGGCCCAGACTAGAGTTGGTTACAGGTGGTTGCAGAGATATAAATGGTAAATATTTAGAAAGCAGAAATGATGAGATTTGGCAATTTATTATGCATGTTGGATAAATGAAATAGAATATTTGGAGACACCAGGATAGCAAATCTGGTTGAGTAGTTTGTATTCTCAATAGCAATTCAGAAATAGGGAGATCAATTAGCAAACTATTGTAATAGTTTTGAAATTGAAAGTTTGGAATGAGGAGTGGGTTTAGGGAAAGATGGATGAATTCTGTTTTGGACATGTTGAGTTTGAGATGCCTATAGGGCATTCAGCTTGAAATTCCGATAGATAGTTGAGAATGTGGAATTGAAGCTCAGAAGAGAGAATAGGGCTGGATATATAGATTTGGAATCATCAACATCAACATAATAATTGAACTCATTGAAACGTGATGAGATCACCAAGTGAGAGAAGATTGAGAAAGAAGGCCCAGGGCTGAAACTTCTTGGTGGTAGTAAGAGTGACATGGATGAAGGTCCATCAAAGGAGACAGAAGAGTGGTCAGACAGGTAGGAGGAGAATGAAGAGGATGAAGAGGCTTGAACATTTAGAGAGGTAAGAGTCTAAATGTGAGTCTAAGAAAGTAATCATCAATGTCAAATATGGCAGATAGCTCAAGAAGGAGGAGAATTGAGGGGAGAACACAATAGAATTGGTAAACTTAGGAAGCAGTGTTGTTTGAATGATGAAATCAGAAAACAAATTGCAGAAAGTTTAGAATAGAGGAAGAAGCAAGGCAGTAGAAGCACTGGATTTAGATAATTTTTCAGAGTTTAACTGAGAAAGACAAAGACTCTGAGTAATAGGTTCAAATCTGACCTCTGACATTTTCTAGTGGTGTGAGATTAGGGCACCTATTTAACTATTATAAGTCTGAGTTTTCTCATAAATAAAACTGGAATAATTATAACTACAGTATCTGCTTTAACAGAAGAAATATCTCTTAAGTCGGGGGATATGTTATTGCCTCTTACAGTTAGGGCCTGGAAGACCTTGAGGAAATCAACCCCTGGGACTCAGTGTCTTTATATTCTAAAATAAGGGCACTGGGTTAGGCATCCTATGAGGTCCCTTTCACCTCTCTATGATCTTACAGCCCACTCTAATGACATGGTACAGAAGCAACCCTGGGCTCTCAAAGACCGTGTCACTAAAGTTAAAGCTCTTAAAGAATGCGCTAGGTCAAGAAAGACTTACAATGGGCTATATATATACACCAGATGTTCAAGGGTGATCATTGCTTAAACTTTATTGGCTCTTGGAGAAAACAGCAGGGCATGGGGAAGAAGCACTGGATTTGAAATAAAAAAAACCTGGGCTTGAATACTAACACTACCTTGGGTAAGTTCCTTACTCACTAAAACTTCATGTATAAAGTGAGAGCATTGAACTAAATGACCTTTGAGCTCTAAATCTATGGTCCAATGATACTAAGTTCTAGTGAGGCTGCAATCTGCATTACTGGAGGAAATTCACACACCAACAGAAGAATTCAAGTACTTAATTTTACAAGGGTTTTATGAAATCTAATTAGACAGCACCTGTAAGGATTACTTTGTAAACTTTAAAATACTGTGTAAATATGAGATACTGCCTCTTCCTTATTAGGGTAGTTTGCTTCCTGAAAGGGAGAGATAGAAGATGTTGTAAAAAAAATACAGAGAAAATAGCTTGAAGAGAAATCATTTGGATGAACCTGAGTGAGAGCATTCCTCCTCAGAAGTAAAAGTGTTCCCTGATTGTAAAGAGGACTGTAATGCATTGTTTCCCAGAAACTAATTTATATAGGATTTAGTAAATGGAAGTTTATGTATCATGTATCAAATAATTAAGTACTATAAGATATTGTATATTAGCTATTTGTGATAGGATAAATATAGAATAAAATGTAGATTCTAAGTTTCTCAACCTAAACATCATCACATGTGATGAAGTCATGATTTGAGGTATTAGAAATAGATTTTATACACACACATATATGTGTGTAATAATACACATTATATGTGTATATATACTAACACATATAACACACATGTGTGTACATATACACACATATACATGCATGTATGTGTACATATAGGATAAAATGTAGATTTTAAATTTCTCAACCAAAACATTACCATATGTGATAAAGTCATGATTTCAGGTATTAGAAATAGGATGTATATACATATATACGAAATATATCTATCTACAAACATACATACATATGTGCGTATATATGATAAAATGTAGATTTTAAGTTTCTCAACATAAACATGTGATAAAGCCATGATCTGAGGTATTAGAAATTAGATCAGAAACCTGAGAAGCCACAAGAGAAACTGACAGGAGAAGCACATGAGAGAAACTCCTTATCACAAGTCAGAACAGAAGAGTCAATGGAGTTAAGAAGCTGACAGAAACTGAACACAAGTAAGACCTGATAACTAGAAACAGAAAGGTTCTATAGGTGATGCTCTGATGAGAGAAAACTTGTAGCTGGGAGCTGACTGGGGAAATCCTATGCTGTGTGAAGAACTGAGTGAAAGGCTTTCTTGCTCTCTAGCACCACCTATAGCTTGAGGAAAGGGAAGCCCTTCAGAGGTGTGCCTACTTTGTCCTTTACTGACCCCTGTGACATGAGAAGGAGAAGTCTCTCTAAGTCCATAGTTATTTGAGAAGGCAAATCCCAGGTTTAAAGGAACTGCTTTTTACTAAATAAATGTCATTCTGCTTCAGTTCCTAGCCAAACCCTGAAAACTCTTTAGATAGTTGTCTTAAGACTGCTATTAATTAGAGAACTCAGCATTACTTTTGTAGCCTAATAGTAGCAGAGAAATAGTTTTATCTAGCAAGAGAAAAGAGGAGAGAAGCCTCCATTTATTTGGCATGTTGTCCGTAAGGTTCCCTGGCAGATATACAAGTATGAAGTCTAGAATTTTAGATTGCCTCAGGCATATAGGCTTCCCTACTCACAAGCCTTCTTTTTAGATTCCTCTAAGTCTCCTCTATATATACTGTGTACGTTGCTAGGAAAGTTGTATAACTAGTTATAAAAATTATGTTTTGCTTTGATTAATCACACTTTTGCATTTTATTTAGCAAATGCTATGCTATTACTTTTGTTTTTGCTTTTTTATTTAGTAAATGCTTCATGTTTAGACTTAATGATGTTGTTGGGGCTGATTTATGTAAATGATGAATACTAGTGGGGGTACAGAGTACAGAAAGACATGTATTTCCACCCCTACTCCCCTATTCTAAACTTACTCCAAGATCCTGAGAAGCACCCATAGCAGCATGCTTACTACCAGAATGCCAGTATGGATTCAGGGAATGGGAGGAATCAAGCTAGCCCCAGCTTGGTAAAAGAGAACCTGTAGAGAGTTGTAGGTTGGTACCTTGCACACAGTACACAAGTATATACACATACACATGCATACACATGTGTGTACATATGTGTGTACATATGTGTATGTACATGTGTGTATGTGTACCTGTATGTATATATACATAAATGTATATATACTTATATATACATATATATGTGTATGTGTGTGTGTGTGTGTGTGTATGTGTGTATAATAGTACTTCTTCCACTACTGCTAGGGTGATTTGGTATAGTCCACAACCTCCCTAGGTTTTCTGTTATCTGTGAAATCAAGAGGTTGAACTAGATGACCTTTATTTCTCTTCTAACTCTAAGTCATGATCTTAAACAGCTAGGTCAGCCTGAGTTACATAGAATACTTTGTTTAATGGATCACTTTTTTCATATAATCCAAGTAATCAGAAGAGATTTGAGAAAAGTATGGCCAGTGACTAAATGATGAATTTAGAACAGAAAGAATAGTGAACCATGGGAATAGTAATTGAGCCTACCTCTAAACACATTCTACATGCAACACTGTGGTTACAGCCCTGGTGGGGCAACTTAAATTATCACAGAGGAGGCTTTGTTTTCCCTAGTCTTAACTGAGGCTGCCTTCCTGATACCTTAATGGAACATTCTTTTCAAGTTGATGTAATATTTATCAGGCTTTTTGTCTTCTCAAAAGCCAAAGCCCAGTGCTACTCCCTCCCACATCTATGATTCTTTACTCCCAACTCCAAAATTACTGGTGTGGACCAGTGCACTTTAAAAATTGCCCATGATGCTGCTAGGCCTCTCTCAACCCTATCAGCACAGGCAGTCACCTTCAGCCACTGTTAAAGAGTTAACCAAGCAAGCTCTTGGTGCCCCTGGGATGGTATCATCAATAATACACAGAAGTAGGCAAAGTGGTATATATACAGATATTTACAGCCTCAGTAACTCTACAAGCGTACTGGGAAGGTTTTCAAAAGATTGTTTTTCCCAAAATGGCAAGTTTTGTTTTTGTTTTGTATGTGAATGTGTGTATGGTGTTGAGTGTGTCTGTGTGTGTGTGTGTGTGTGTGTGTGTGTGTGTGTGTGTGTGTGTGTGTGTGTGTGTGTGTGTAAGGAGCAGTTGGTGTTTTTTCCTCATCAGATATTCTTTAGGAAGATATTCAACAGTGCTGAAAGGTTCATTTATGCCCAGGACCAGCCGCGGGCAAATAAAAATGTGAAGAAAACCCAGTGGATGGTCTTGTTCTCTGTCCTTTTCTTCTACCTTCCCCTACTCCTTCAAACACTCCAGTTCTTTATTTTCCTTCTTTTTATTAAAACCTACTCTCAGGAGAGGCAAGAGGGTGGAGTAAAAGCAGGAACTTACTTCAGGTGTCCTAAATTCTTCTCCTAAAACCTTTAATATAATACTTCAAAATGAATTCTGGAGGGGCAAAACCAAGGAAAGGGCAAGGTAAAACAATTTTCCAGCCCATGACAACTTAGAAGATTGGCAGAAAATGTCTTTCTCAATGGGATGAAAATGGACTACAGTCTAGTGCTGGTTGAGCACTAGCAAGCCAACAGCAGGCTGGGAGAAGGGGGTGAATGAATAAACAGGAGCTTCCAGAATTCTCAGCCCATAGATGGTAGGTGGTCAGACAACTGGTTAGAGGAGATTGTAGAGGTCCCTTTGCTGGCATTGGTTTTCTAGGTTGCATCTCAGGACAAGGGTGAGCACTAGCATACTAGAGTGTGGCTACAGGGGAGTGGAGACCCTGGTTACAATTTCTCAGTAGAAAAGAATGATTGTGGTTGCTCACAGACCACAAAACAGACCAGATGCATCTCTTTATATCACACCATCTTGGGAGAATGGAAAATTAAAAGACACCCAGATCTAGCTCTGAAAACAGTAAAACAAAATACCTGAAGCTGAACAATGCCTCGCTGCACCCCAGAAACAGAACCCAATTTTAACATGAAGTTAAAAGTGAAGAAACAGGCTGGCAAAATGAGGAAATAAAAAAAATTAAATAATGACCACAGCAAGCTACTATAGTGACAGGGAAGATCAAAACAAACTCAGATGAAGACAATAAAATTAACACAGCTTCAAAGTCCCAAAGAAAAATATGAATTCCTCTCAGGGCCAAAAAGAATTCCTAGGAGAGCTTGAAAACAATTTTAAAGATGAAATAAGTAGAGGAAAAAGTGGAAAAAGAAATTAGAGGAATGCAAGAAAGTCATGAAAAAAGTCAGCAGCTTAGTAAATGAGGCACAAAAATAATACCGAAGAAAAGAGCAGCTTAAAAAACAGAAAATGTCAAATTGTAAAAGATCCACAAAAATACAGTTAAAAGGAGAATTGCTTTAAAAGTAGAAATGGCTAAATAAAAAAAAAGAGATGCAAAAGAACATAATCCCTTAAAATTAGAATTGGACAAGTAAAAACTAATGACTCCATGAGATAATAAGAAGTAATAGAACAAAGTCAAAAGAATAAAAACAAAGAAGAAATTGTGAAATATCCCTTTGAAAAAATAACTGACCTGGAAAATAGATCAAGGAGAAATAATTTAAGAATTATTGGACTAGCTGAAAGCAACGATCAAAAGAAAAGAGTCTAGACATCACAATTCAAGAAATTATTAAAGAAAACTTCCCTGATATCCTAGAACTAGAGGGTTAAATCAAAATTGAAAAAATCCGCTGATCACCTCGCAAAAGAGACTCCAAGATCAAAACTCCCAAGAGCCAAAATCCAGAGCTCCCAGGTCAAGGAGAAAATATTGCAAACAGTCAAGAAGAAATAATTCAAATATCATGAAGTCACAGTCAGGATAATGCAAGCTTAACATGTCCTTTATTAAGGGATTGGTTAGTTTGGCATGAGTATTCTGGAGGGCAAAGGAGCTAGGAGTTGAATAGAAAATTTGATTTTGAAATGTAAGATTCAGTGAAAGTATGAAAAGGTAAATATGAAAGAGAAATCATAAGCGATTCAATAAGATCAAACTGTTTACATTTCTACATAGGATGATGATATGTGTAACTCCTGAGAACTTTATAATTATTAGGAAAGTTTAAAGGAGTATGCATAGAAAGAGGGCACAGGTATGAGTTGACTAGATGGCATGATATTTTAAAAATAGAATTAATTGGTGAGAAAGAGTGGTGCACTGAAAGAAGGAGAAAGAGAGAAGTAGGATAAGGTAAATTATCTCACATAAAAGAGGTATAAAAGAGCTTTTATGGTGAAGAGGAAGATGAGAGGGTGGTGGAATATGCTTGAACCTTACTATCATCAAAATTGACTCAAAGAGGGAACAACATGCACACTTAGAATTTTTTTTCTTAACATATAGAGAAGTAGGAGGGGAATAGGATAAGAAAAGGGGGAGCTGATAGAAGGGAGGGAAGAATCAGGGGCAGGTAGTGGTCAGAAGCAAAACACTTCTGAGGCAGGATGAGGTGAAAGGAAAGAAAAAAAGGATAAACATAGGGAAAATAGAATGAAGGGAAATATACAGTAATCACAAACATGAAAAAATATTTATAGCAAGTTTCTTAGATAAAGGCCTCATTTCTCAAATATATAGAGAACTGAGTCAAATTTATAAGAATACAAGTCATCATCCAAATGAAAAGTGGTGAAAGGACATGAACAGATAGTTTTCAGGAGAAATCAGAGCTACCTATAATCATATGAAAAAAATGCTCTAAATCACTATTTATTAGAGAGATGCAAATTGAAACAATTAAAATACCTCACACCTATCAGATTGGTTAAACTGATAGAAAATGAAAATGACAGACACTGGAGAGGATGTGGAAAAATTGGAACACTAAAGCACTGTTGGTGGAGTTATGAACTGACTCGATTATTCTGGCAAGCAATTTGGAACTATGCTTAATGGGCTATAAAACTTGAGCCTTAGACCTAAAAATATCACCACTAGGTCTCTATCCTAAAGAGATTTTTTAAAAGGCAAAAGACGTATATGTACAAAAATATTTGTAACAGCTCTTTTGGTGGTGGCAAAGAATTAAAAAATTGAGGGTATGCCTATCAATTGGAGAATGACTGAACAAGTTGTGATATATGCTTGCAATGGTATACTACTGTGTTATAAGAAATGACAAGCAGGATGGTTTCAGAAAAACTGATGCAAAGTGAGGTTAGCAGAACCAGAAGAATAGTATACATAGTAACAGCAATATTTTATGATGATCAACTGCAAATATTTAGCTATTTCCAGCAATACAATAATCCAAAATAATTCCAAAGGACTTATGATGAAAAGTGCCATTTGCCTCCAGAGAAAGAATTGATGGAGTTTGAATGCAGATGGAATCATGCTTTAATAACTTTCTTTTTCTATATTTTTGGTCTGTGTTTTCTTTCACAACATGACTAATACAGAAATATGTTTTGCATGACTCCACATATGTCAAATTGCTGATCTTCTCAATAAAGTTGGAGGGAGAACTCAAAATTTTTGGCAATGAATGTTAAAAATCATTTTTACCTGTAACTGGAAAAAAATGAAATATTTTAAGAAAACCCTACTCTTAAAACATTTCTTTATTCTTTACTATAAAGGATTTAAAACATAAAAAGCTACTCTTCCCAGAGGAAATTGTGTTTCAAATGCAATAGATTTAGTTTAAAATGATGAAGCTCTAGCAGTGAAATTTCAAGCATCATCCAGCAGGTAGAGAAGGACCAGGCATGTCATGTCTTCCTGATTATGTCTATCCCAGGAATGAAGAAAAATCAATGTCCTAATTCCACAAGGGAAGAGGCAAAGGAGAGATATAGTGGGGGATATTTTGGTATGTTTGGAGAAGAATGAACTAGGAGAGAGTCCAGAGAGACTGGAACTCAATGGGTTTGGAAGTGACTATGGTCAAGTCATCTTCCCTTTCTGGGCTCCAATCAGACAGGCAATAAGCAATTATTAAGTAGTCCCTATATGCTGGACCAGGTGATATGTGAAGTCCCTTTGATATCTGAATCAAAAGCTTATAGCCTCATAGGATCATAGAATTAGGGATCAAGAGATATTAGAGACCATTTTAAAGATGATGAAACTGAGGTTCTCAGAGGTTAAGTGACTTGACCAGGGTCTCATAGCTAGTAAGTGTCAGAGGCAAGTTTTAGATCCAAGTCTTTCTGACTCCATATTAGTCTTCTTGCACATAAAATGACAGGGTTGGATTAAATGATCTTTAGAAGCCCCTGCTGGTCACCAGACTCAGAAAAGATAAGTTGGCTGCTCTGTCACAGAAATGCAAACTCCTTGAAGGTAGAGATTGCTTCATTGCTTGTACCTGTATCCCTAATACCTAGTACAAGTGTGTGGAAATTAGTAGGTACTCGATTGATATTTCCTTCTAATATGTCATCTACATTCCAGCTTTAGGGGAAGAGGGGTTGTCACAGTACAGTCATATGCTTACCAGTTGGCTAAGCCTCATTATCATAAAACAATTAAATACTTAAGGCTCATTTATAAAGCTGTTCTGAAGGTCTAGAACATGCTTGCACAACATTTCCCACAAGCATTTCCCACAAAAAAAATATTTTCATGGGCCTCCCAAAATCCTTTGACATGCCTGTGGGCCATAAGTGGCCTATGGGCTGCATGTTCTGCAGGCCTGGTCTGGAACAAGAACCCACTCTTTCAGAGATAGCACTTTATAATAATGTCTCGTTAGTAACCTTATAATTAAAGGCCTTTAGATGGGACCCAATTAAAATTTACCTCATATCAAATTCTGCTTTACAGTAAACACAGAGATTACCACAGATTACCACTTTTTCACTGAAGGACCAGTGTCCCTCAGAGGATTCTTCCTCCTATACATATATTAAGTGGAAGCTGGCTAAACATTGTCCGTGGGGCAGAGAAGGGAATTCTGAATTGTTTTTCTAAATGCATCATCATAATTTTTAGAGGGTTCAGATAGGAACGTGCAAATTTATGACTGCATTAGTATAGGGAGCTTCCCAGTAAGAAAACTTTTCCCTACTTTCAATTGTTCCTCAACTTACAGCCCTAAAGTGTTTCCTGGGGAAATGAAAGGTTAAGTGACTTGCCCAGGCTCACACAGTAAGTATGTGTCAGAGGTTGAATCCAGGTCTTCTGGCTTTGTCTATTGTAAATTAATAATTTTATAATTTTCTAGCTTTTGAACAAAGACTGTTAGGAGTGTTTGTTGGCTCTAGAGACTGACCTAATTGAACTCTTCTGCCTTAGATTTCTACCACTAATCAAGCTAAAGAATTAACTTCCTATTTAAGAGAAGTGTGGGAGATAAGAAAGATTTTGATGGTATTTGCATTAAAAAAAATTATGCCATAGATTGAGTGCCAAGCATCTAATGTCAGCTCTGAAGTACCAGTTCACTTATCTTCTCACAGTCTTGTCTTGGGCTGGAGAGTGATCAACAAGTCTCCTTTCTCTTAGAGATGCCATAGAATCCAAGGACTGAGGCTACCAACAGCAAGACCAAGGATGGGGTAAAAAGCACCCCCCATGTAACTCCCACGAAGACTGCCCTTTTCCTGAATGCTGCTCCATTCATTACAACTTAGCAATAACAGACTCTTTTTTTATTCTTCGTATTCTATGTCTTAAGTGTGAAATGAAGTATTCCATTAGTAGATACGATAAATCCAAATAAAAGTATATCAAGGAACACAGTTTCTAAGGGGTTCCCAGAACATTCTGCCCCAATAGGAGTCTTTCATAATGGAAAAAAAAAGAAATACAATTGGTATGCAGAAACTCAGGGAATGAATCTTAACTCCTTTTTAAAGACTACATCATCACTCAGCTACCTGGCATATGGGTTGCAGGTAAACTGAGTGGAAAGCTGCTTAGAGGATTTTGAATACTTGGCATTTCTGTGTTCATATTACTGCCCTTCATTGCTGCAGATGTGGGAGTGGGTTTTTTCATAGTAGTCCGAGCAGTAGAAGGACAAGGAGAAGATGTTACATATCCTGCTATGATTGCCCACTTGGGCTCATACTCTTAAAAGAAGTAAACTTCTTAGTATTTCATATTTAGCCTTCTTTAGGGGACCTAGACCATGGAGATAGCTGAAGTGGCTTTATCTTTGGCACATAATTTCTGCTTTGAATAGGTTTGAGAGGCCATGGGGATCAAAGAAATGTTTAGTCCTCTACCTTCTTGACACGACCTAAAAGATAGAATATAGGATAAGTATAAAAAATTATCAGCATTTCGATATAGCAATCAGAAAAAAAATTTAGGAAAGAAAAGAAAATCTCATTCCAAATACTTAGCATGTACCTAAAATACCTGAAAATTATTCTACCAAAACACACTTGAAACACAGAAGTGCAATTTAAAATAAACTTAAAGAAATTTCAAAATGACAAATAATTGGAAAGATATTATTTGCTTATGATTTGGCTGTGCCAAAATTAAAATGGTGATACTATTCAGTTTATTTTACAGAGTTGAGGCTATATCAATCAAAATACTGAAGGGGTGTGTTTACATATAAACAAAATAATGATATTAATTTAGAGAAAAAAGTCTAGAATTATAAAAGAAATCATGGGTGAGAATAAATAATAATGAAAGTATAGATAAGTAGAATATGCTAAGCAACAGAGGCACTAAAAATTCAGTAGCATGTACAGGTATTAAATAAACCTAGCACAAGCTATTTGAATGGAAGAAATACCTACTTGACAAGAATTTCTGGGCAAATAAGAATACAAACATAGTTGTATAGAAATTAGTGTTAGCCCAGTTTCTAATGATGGATATGTGACCTGAATATTAAAAGTCACACTATTCAGAAAATTTGAAGAGAAATGCAACTTTTACAACTATGACTAGAAGAATTCCTAATCAACAAGGGTTTAAGGCAGTCACCAAAGATGAAATACATGACTTCATTCTCAGGGAATTAAAATCTTCTCCAAAAAACAAAATAAATGCAACTAACATTAGAAGGGAGATTATTGACTGGGGAAAAGTCATTCCATCAAGCATGTATGTAATTGTGTGATATCTAAAATATACAGGAAACCAACAAATATATAAAATCAGAACAATTCTCAAATGAGTAAGTGATGTAAAACATTTAAACAAGTAACACTCAAAAGAATATATAGATAGATAAATAGATAGATAGATATACATTTTTAAAGTCATAGGATTATTTCATCTAATAATAATGATAATGAAATACAAATCAAAACAACTCTTAGGTTATACCTCGCACCCAGAAAATTGGGAAAGATAACAAAAGATGGAAATGTTGGAGTGAGGCACAGTAACATCCTATTGTTGGATCTGTCAACTATCCTAAAGTTCTGGAAAGAAATGTGGAATTATTCCAAAAAAAATGACTATAATATTTGCAGCAAGATACAGGTCTCATTTCCTTTTGCAAGATAAGCAAGGAAATTCGCAAGAACAAGAGCCATTCCCCAAGAGATAGTCAAAGGATATGAACAGGCAGTTTTCAAAGAATGATGTCTAAACTATCAAAAACCATATGACAGCATGCTCCAAATAACTAATAATTAGAGAAATGAAAATTAAAGAAACTCTGAGGTTCTACTTCATACCTATCACACTGGTAAAATAAAAGGAAATGACAAGTGTTAGAGGAGCTAAGACAAAATAAACACATTAATACACAGTGGAGCTATTAGCTGGTCAAGCCATTTTGAAAAGCCATTTATAACTACGGCAAAAAAAGGTCCCTAAAGTTTTCATTCTCTTTGATCTTTGGCTTATACCTCAAAGAGATCATTGTATTCATACACACAAAAATGTTTATAGCAGCAATTTTTGTTATGTCAAAAAATAAAAACAGTGACAACCATTGCTTTGGGAATGACTGAACAAAATGTGGCATGTGAGTACAATGGAATGCTACTGGACCATAAGAAATCATGAAAGAGATATTTTCAGAGAAATCTGGAAAGATTTATATGAACTAAAACAGAAGGAAGTGGGCAGAACAAGGAAAACAATTTATATTATAAAAACAATGTTGTAAAAATGAACAGAAATCACAAACATGCAGTATATCTTTGAATGTTGCATATTGAATTTATTATACAGGATGTTCCAGAAGTCTTAGTATAGGTACAAATTTAAAGAGCTTGGAAGTGCTCTCAGATCACTCAGTACACTTAAAAAGGAATGTAAGTTCTATGGAATAAAGATGTATAATTTCATGCATAATCATCTTTTCCACATTGCACATAGAAATGTTCATCTTATCTAATGTTTCTTAAACTCAAATATTTTTTAAAAAGATGAAAATGATTATAATATCTATACTCTTTAACCCAGAGATCACACTGGTAGACATATATAGCAAAAAAGTTAAAGGCAGGAGTAAACTTCATATATATACATACATTTCATATATATACATGCATACATATATACACACATACATACATGTATGTATATATACACATAACACACACAGTCTGCAAATAGGATAAATTTGGGGATGTTTTCCATGTGGATATACCAGTTCTCAAAGTCTTGTGCGCATTTGTCTGTCTTGTAAAGTGACTAGAAAGGTACATGCTCAAGACAAAAACTTTTCCCTACTATCATATGATGCATATCTCCTACTGGGAAAAACACGTATTTCTAAAAGTCCTTTATGGGAAAGGAAAGTTCATTCCTTATACAATGCATTCAAGTGATGCTATAGTGAGTGATCTTTTATATTACTTCCAAGGTTAAAGGCATCTAAAGGAGAAGGAATATGGAAAAGAGAAGAGGCTTGCCAGACTTGGTTCCTTGAAGTTTTAAGCCCAGACACAGCAGCAATACTTTTAATAAGCCTATGCAAGAACTTTGAAGTCATTTGGAGTTCTTCAAATCTTTTTTTCCAAGTTTCTCTGCTAGCTAGATCATCTGAAGTTCATAGAAAACTCACTGAGTTCAGCAGCAATTTGAATAGTGGCACCAATTGATATTTAAGAAGTTTTCCCTTGAATATAGGAGCTTTTTCCTCTCCTCCCTGCCAACCAATGAAGACATGGAATTTTGGACAATGTTCTTGGCAAAAGGAAAAAGAAAAAAAATACATTCATATTTTAAAATTACATAGGAATAATATTACATTCATAAGAATTTAATAAATATTTTTGTCACTTGTTCATTAATTGACTTATTAATTCACTCATTCAGATGCTGCTGCATTGGTTTAAGGGGATGGGAAGAAAAACTGCTCCTTTGAGTTCTGAAAGCTTTTCATGTGCTTCTATCCGTAATATCTGCCTCAGTACATAAACACATTTATCTCCAGACACCAGGCATAGCCCCAAGCTTCAGCCATCTACAATTCACTTTGTGATTTTTAAATTTGACCCTTAATTTGTCATTACAAAGCAATAGAGAGTCACTAATCATCATCCTGAAATTTCAGCTGATACCAAATTATCATAGAACGAGAAGTACAGGAAGTTCTCCAATTTTGAAGAGTGGATCATATCCTTCTCTCCACTGCCGCCTAATCACAGTGCTAGACAGTGTACACATACTCCACCTTTTGAAAGGGAGATGAGAAGGTGTATAGGCAGCCTAAGATCTAATTGATGTTTTCTCACTCATGCAAGCCAGAGGAACTAAAAGAGCATCTTAAAAAATGAGCTGGGGTGAGACAGTAGGGAACTGTCTGAGTTATTTTATTTTGGAAGATTTCCTTATGATCAGCTATGTCTAGAACCCAAATTGGAAGGATATTGTACACGATTAACTAGTGTCTAAAAAACAAGTGTTCAGGCACTACCTTTGACAGCAGGTTGAAGGGAAGCGTGTCCAAATCTTTTTAATTTGCTTTCTTTATTTTGTGTTGGAAAAGGTTTCCTTTGCAACAGGGTCCATATTAAGAAGCATGCATTCTTAATGCATTGAGCATTCCTCAATGATGGCTTTGGGCAATGTCCCCTTGCTGCGAAATGAGCTCTTAATTTTTCCCAGATTATACAACTCCTGATTGGTCCTCATGTGTTCCTGTAACTAGAATGGACCAAAGAGGTTCAGTAGCTAGTGGAATAGTGGATTGAGCACTGGAGTCAGGACGATTTAGGTTCAAATCTTGTCTCAGGCACTTACTGCCTTTGGGACTCTGGCCAATTAAGCACTGCTTGTCTCTGTTACCTCAACAGTAAAAATGGAGATAATGGCATCTACTTTGCAGGATTGTTATGAGCATCAAATTATATAAGTTTTGGAAAAAATGCCTAGCAATCTCTAGTACATAGTATGTGTTACAAAAATGCTTGTTCCTTTCTCTTCCACTTTGTTGTTCCAGTTTATTGAATTATCCCTTATTAGAAATGAGAAAACTGAGGCTTACTTGAATTAATTGAATTATTTAAATTTGCTTGACAAGACAATGACATAGGCAAGAATTGAATCAAGGACCATTAATTCCAGATATAACATTCTTCCCACCAGACCACACCCAGCATGCACATTGCAGGCCTTCAGTACCATGAGTATTGGTAATGGATTCAGTCCCGAGTTTCCTGACTTTCCATGGTTTTGTATTTCCTCCTTAACATTATTTTGACTTTGTTTGGGCTCAAATTATATTGCATTCTTGTCATATCCAATAGCTAAAGTGTATTTATGGCTGATTATGCATGCAGAAAATAAATTAGTTATCTGAATAACATTACTAGAAATTTGTGGGATTGCTTTATGTTGTTGAGCTCAAACAAGAACAAAAAGGCAGCAACAAATACCCAATAAAACAAGAGGATAATCCGCTATAATTGTTCATGTCAACATAGAAATGGGACAGGACCAATTATGGATAATTTCAGTGTCTAAAATCAAATGTCATGTAAATTATATTGAAGTTAACAAAAAAGTAGCCGTTTCCCCAAATTTACTGCCAGTAGCAGTGAGTCCTATCTAAAAATCAACCACCAACCAACAATAAAAATAAAAAAAGTCCCAAAGTCATAACCTTCTCTCTGTTGCATCTCTTAACTCTTTACAGAATCTGAACCCCAGCTAACGTACACATTCCATTTGCAGGCCTTATTCTGTATTATATAACTTTCTGGTCTTATTGTTGATATATTTTCCTGTCTATTGAATTAGAGTTATAATTCAGAGTAGATTCATTTCTATATACAGAATACATTTCTATATACAGAATTTCTATATACAAAATAAAAATCATTCTGCATGCCTAAGGGTATAAGTATGTGTATGTGTGTGTATGTATACATATAAATGCAGGTATATATACATATTTGGAGAGAGAGCAAATGCATATCAATACCTGCTCTGTAACTTATTATCTTAGAATCACTGATAGATTAGGTGACTTGTCCAAGGTCACATAGCCAGCTTGTGTCAGAGACAAGACAAATCCAATTCTTCCTGATTCTGATGCTTGTTCTCTACCAGCTACACCAGACTGCCTATCATATGTTTGCATACCTATACAGCCATTTGTTTTTTTATCTAAAGGAGTTGAGTACCTCAAAAAAACTTTAAATAAGGTTTATGTGAGCAAAATATGTCTATGCTAGGTATGAATATATATACATATATATGTATACACATATATATGCAGATAAAACAGTCAGCTCTTTCTGATTTCAAATCTGACCTCAGACATTCACTAGTTGTATTACCCTGGGAGAGTCACTTAACCATGTTTGACTCAGTTCCTTCAACTGTAAAATGAGCTGGAGAAGGAAATGACAAACCACTGGTAATAGCAATTTAAATGGAAAGATTTTTTCCCATTCATTAAGAGGATCATGTGACCTACTTAAAATAACCTGTAAGCCTGAGTCACATATGGTGGGAAGAGCTTGCTGAACAGGTGGAACAGGAAGGGTGGAGCAGAACCAGGAGGAAGTTAGGGAGAGCAGTTGGGGCAGAGGAGAGAGGACCAAGGTCAGCAGGCACAGCAAAGCTCCTGAGGGTTTGCTTGTGAGAAGACCCTGTCAAGTGGGAAGCTGCTTGGGAACTTGCCTTTGTCCCAAGCAGTGCTAATGTGTATTGACTTCTTAGCTACTGTGACAGATTTGATTTTCTGGTATTGGGATTTGGCTTTCTGATGTCTGAATAAGTGTTTTTCTTCTGCCTTCTATATGGAGAGTCTTTTATACTTTGCAGTTTAGAACCATGCCAGCATATTCACAGCTGTCCTCAGTGCTGTTAATATTTCCTGGGAGACAGACCTCTCCAGCATCTTTGCCAAGAAAACTGTTAATGGAGGACACAAAAGTCAGACATAATGAAAAATAACAACAACAATAACGACAAATGCATATATACTTTCCCTTTTTAAAAAATCTCTTTGGAATACAGACCTACTAGAGATATTGCTGGGTCAAAGGATATAGCCCTTCAAGTATAGTTCCAAACTGACCTCCAAAATTGTTGGATCAATTCACAACACTATCAAGAGTACATTAGTGTCTGAATTTTTCCACCTCCCCTTCAACACTTGTTGTTTTTCTTTCCTGTCATAATAGCCAAAGTGATAAGTGTGAGGTAATTCCTAAGAATTATCTTAATTTGCATTTCTCCAATCAATAGTGACTTAAAGAATTTTTCATGAGTAGAGATAGCTTTGATTTCTTCATCTGAAAACTCCCTGTTCATATCCTTTGACCATTAATCAATTGGAGAATAACTTGGATTATTATAAATTTGACTCAGTTCTCTATATATTTGAGAAATAAATACTTTATTAGAAAAATTGTTGTAAACATTTTTGTTTCTTGCTTTCCTTCTAATCTTGGCTTCATTTTTTTTATTTTAATGTAATCAAAATTATCTATTTTATTTCGTGTAATTTTCTCTATCTCTTGTTTGCCCATAAATTCTTCCTTTATCCATACATCTGACAGGTCAAACATTCCATGATCCCCGAATTTGCTTATAATGTCACCTTTTATTTCTTAATCATGTACCCACTTCAAACATTTCTTGGAATATTGTGTGAAATGTTGGTGTACACTTCATTTCTGCCCAACTGCCTTTTAGTTTTTCCAACAACTTCTGTCAAATAGTGAATTCTTTTCCCCACAACTTGGATTTTTAGCTTTATCAAACACTATGGTCATCTACTACTATCTATTGTGTACCTAATCTATTCCACTGATCCACCACTCATTTCTTAGCCAGTACCAGATTGTTTTAGTAATTACTGCTTTGTAATAGAGTTTGAGACCTGGCATTGCTAGACCACCTTCCTTCACATTTTTTTGCATTGTTTCCCTTAATATTCTTGACCTTTTGTTTTTCCAGGTGAGTTTTGTTATTTTTTCCTAGTTCTATTAAATAATTTTTGGCAGTTCGATTGCTATAGCACTGAATAAGTAATTTAGTTTGGGTAGAATTGTCATTTTCTTGTATAGGATTTCTTCCTCCTTCTCCCAGTACATTCTTCTTTCTTACCAATTAATTGTATCTTTTAAATTTTCCCACTGTAGTCAACTCCCTCCCATGCCCTGTCTATATATACAACTGACCTATTAATGATGAGGTTCTTAGGAGTTATCCCCTCCTACCCAAGACATCAAGAAATCTGATATAGGATATCCATGCACAAACATCTTAAACATATTTCCACATTAGAATCAGAACTAAAGGGGGAAAGCATGAGAAAAAAAAACAACAAAAATTGAAAATAATATACTTTTCTCTGCATTCAGACTCCATAGCTCTTTCTTTGGATGTTGTTAACATTTTCCATCTTGAGCATTTTGGAATTGTCTAGGACCATTTTATTGCTGAGAAGAGTTAAATCTCTCATAGTTGATCGTTGCACAATGTTGCTGTTACTATGTACAATGTTTTAATATGTGCAATTTCCAATAATTTTAGCAGCTCTTTTTATGGTAAGCAAGAGTTGGAAATTGATAGGATGCCCATCATTTGAAGAATGGCTGAACTAGTTGTGTAATACGAACATAATGTAATATTATTGTTACATAAGAAATGGTGAACAGGGGGTTTTCAGAAAAAAGTAAAAAGACTTATGTCAATTGATTCTGAGTGGAGTGAGCAGAACCAGGAGAATATTGTACACAAGTAGACAGTGGGTATGAGTGTGAGTTGACTATGATGGGATGATATCTAAAGAATAAAGTTGAGGTAAGGGAGAGGGATGACTATGTTGAGGTAATATTTTACAAAAATAAAATTAAGGGGTGAAAAAGATGAATGACTCTGATGGGATAGTATATAAAATATAAAATTAAATGAGTACAAAGCAGCATGTACTCAGAGAAAGGGGGAAGGGAGAAGCAGGATGATGTAAATTATCTCACAAACAAGAGGCACAAAAGAACTTTCACTGTGTAGTGAAAGATGGTGGGGTATGACAGGCAAAACTTCAACTTTACTCTCATCAGAATTGTCTCAAAGAGGGAATAACATTCATATTCAGTTGGGCATAGAAATCTATCTTATTCTACAGGGAAATAGGAGTGGAGGAGAGTAAAAAATGCAGATAGAATCAAAAGAGGCAGTATTGAGAAACAAAACAGATTTTGAGGAGAGGCAGAGAGAGAGAGAGAGAGAGAGAGAGAGAGAGAGAGAGAGAGAAAGAGACAGAGACAGAGACAGAGACAGAGACAGAGAAGGAAAAACTGGGGAGATAGGTTGAAGGGAAATACCCTAATCATAACTGCAAAAAATTTTTATGGAAGTTTCTTTGATAAAAGCCTCATTTCTCAAATATATAGAGAACTGCATCAGATTTATAAGAACATAATTCATCCCCCAAATGCTAAATGGTCAAAGGATATAAACAGGCAATTTTCAGATAAAGAAATCAAAGTTATGTATAGCAATGTGAAAAAAAATTAGCTAAACCACTATCCATTAGAGAAACATGAATTACAATCCCTGATGTATCCATCATATTGTCTAATATGACAGAAAAAAGAAGATAACATATGGTGGGAGGAATGTGGGAAAATTGGGAGACTAAAGCACTGTTAGTGGAGTTGTGAACTGATCCAACAATTCTGGAGTGAAATTTGGAACTATGATAATAAAAACCTTTTATCCTCTTTGACCTACCAATACTAGGGCTATGTTTCTACCTCAAAAAGATTTTTTAAAAAGGCAAATAATTTGGAAAGAGTGAAGAATTGGAAATTTAGGGGATATCCATCAATTGAGGAATGACTGAACAACTTCTGATATATAATTGTGATGGAATATTTTTATGCTGTAAAAAATGATGAAAAGGATGGTTTCAGAAAAACCTGGAAAGACTTACATGAACTGATGCAAAGTGAACAGAGCAAAAACAGGAGAACAGTGTACACAGTAACAGGAATATTGTATGATGATCAACTGTGAATGACTTAGTTATTCTTGACAATACAATTGTTCAAGACAATTCAAAGGACTTATTCTGAAAGATCCAATCTATCTCCAGAGAAAGACCTGATGAAGTCTGAATGCAGTTTGAAGCTCATTTTTTTAACTTTATTTTCCTTGAGGATTTTTTGGGTCTGTGTTTTCTTTCACTACATGACTAATATGGAAATATCTTTTGTACATGTATTATCTGTAGCACATTGTTTGCCTTTTCATTGAGGGGGAAGGGTTCAGAAAGAATCTGAAACTCAATTTTAAAAAAATGAAAAAAAATATATAGATGGGATATTTCTGGGATGGGATGCTTCTTAATCTTAAGCCATAATTTTCAATACACAGCATATCCTTCATCTTGGCTTTTGTCTTGCCCCTGGAATTCGACAACTGAACATTGTGCACAGTGTTCTTCTGGTTCAGCTCACTTCACTCAGCATCAGTTCATTTAAATCTTACCAGGTTTTTCTGAAGTGCACCTGCTCACATTGTCTTATGGAATAATAGTATCCCATGTACCATGACATGTTCTGCCATTCCTTAATTGATGGGTATCCCTACAAATTCCAATTTTTGGCCACCAAAAAAAGAGCTGCTATAAATATTTTTGTATATATTGATCCTCTTCCATTTCTATGACCTCTTTGGGATACAGACCTAGAAATGGTATTGCTAAGTCAAAGGGGATGTACAGTTTTATAGCCCTTTGGGCATAGTTCTGAATTGCTCTCCAGAACTGTTGGATCAGTTCACAACTCCACCAACAATGCATTAGTGTTCTTATTTTCCTATATCTTCTCCAACTTTTATCATTTTCCTGTTTTGTCATGTCAGCCAATCTGACAGGTGTGAGGCAGTATAACAGAGTTGTTTTGATTCACATTTCTTTAATCAACAGTGATTTAGAGCATTTTTTTTCACTTGACTATAGTTTTAATTTCTTCATCTGAAAAATGCGAGTTCATATGCTTTGACAATTTATCAACTGGGGAATGACTTGTATTCATATAATTCAACTTAGTTCTCCATATATTTTTAGAAATGATGCCTTTATCAGAGGATGTAAAAATGTATCCCAGCTTTCTGTTTCCCTTCTAATCTTGGTTGCATTGGCTTTATCTGTGTAAAAAATGTTTTAATTTAATGTAATCCAAATTATCCATTGTGCATTTCATAATTTTTTTCTCTTTTGTTTGATCATGAACTCTTCACTTCTCCACAGATCTGAGAGGTAAACTATACTTTACTCTCTTAATTTGCTCATAGTTTTGCCCTTTAAGTCTAAATCATATATCCATTTTCTCCTTATATTGGTAGGTCAATGCCTATTTTCTGCCATACTGTTTTCCAGTTTTCCTAGCAGTTTTTGTCAAACAGTGAATTCTTATCCCAGAAGCTTTGGTTTTATCAAACAGTAGTCACTGTCTACTCTGTCTTGTGTATCTAACCCATTCCACCAATCCACTACTGTATTTCTTAGCCATCACCAAGTAATTTGGGTAATTGCTGCTTTGTAATACAGTTCATGATATAGTACAGCTAGGCTACCTTCCCTGGCAATTTTTTTCATTAATTCCCTTGATATTCTGGACCTTTTGTTCTTCCAGATGAATTTTGTTATATTTTTCTAGCTCTATAAAATAATTTTTGGTAGTTTTATTGGCATGATATTGAATAACTAAATTATTTTAGGTAGAATTGTCATTTGATTTAGTTTATTTATTATATTAACCCATGAGCAATTGCTAGTCTTCCAATTATTTAGATCTGTCTTTGTGTGAAAAGTGTTCTATAATTGTGTTCATATAGTTCCTGGGTTTCTTTTGGCAGGTAGAATCTCAAATATTTTGTATTGTCTACAGTTGCTTTAAATGGAACTTCTCTTTCTATCTCTTGCTGTTGGACTTTGGTTGTAACATATAGAATTGCCAGTGATTTCTATGTATATATTTTATATCTTGCAACTTTGATAAAGTTGTTAATTATATCAAGTATTTTTTAAAGCTGATTCTCCAGGATTCTCTAAATATTCCATCATATCATCTACAAAGAGTGATAGTTTTGTTTCCTCATTGCTTATTCTAATTCTTTGAACTTCTTTTTCTTTTCTGATAGCTAAAGCTAGCATTTCTAGTATAATATTGAATAATAATGGTGGCAATGGGCATCCTTGTTTCACCCCTGATATTATTAGGAAAGCTTCTAGCTTATCCATATTATGGATAATGCTTGCTGATGATTTTAGATAGATAATACCTATCATTTTAAGGAAAGCTCCATTTATTCCTGTACTCTGTATTGTTTTTAATAGGGATGGGTGCTTTATTTTGTCAAAAGTGTTTTTTTCTCTCTATCCATTGAGATAATCATATGACTTCTTTTGATTTTGTTACTTATATGGTCAATTACACTTATAGTTTTCATAATATTGAACCAACCCCATATTGCTGGTATAAATTGTACCTGATTATAGTGTATTATTCTCATGATAAATTGCTGTAATCTCTTTGCTAATATTTTATTTAATTTTTGGAATCAATATTCATTAAGAAAATTGATTTAAAAGTTCCTTTCCTTGTTTTGGCTCTTCCTAATTCAGGTATCACTATTATATTTGTGTCATAAAAGAAATTTGGTAGGATTCTACATTTTTCCAAATAGCACTGGAATTTATTGTTCATTCATGTTTGGTAGAATCTACTTGTAAATCAATTTGGCCCTGGAGATTTTTTCTTAGGTAGTGCATCAATGGCTTTTTCAATTTCTTTTTCTAAAAAGGGTTAAGTACTCTAGGAGCCAAGATGGTGGAGTGATTGGTAATTGCTATCTACCTCCCCTTGTTGACTTTGATGAGCTCAGAGATTATCTCCCTGGGAAAAACCCCAGAAAAGTGAGAGTGGCAGAAGGGGTAAACAGACTCACAGCCTCAGGCTAGAAAGATCACTAAAAAGGGTTCCTTTTGTTGTGACCAAAGGTGACCAGTGCAGGATCAGAGCTGTGCTAGACAGCTCCACCTCAACAAACCAGGAGAAGATCTTGAACCCCAGGGGAGTGAAACCAGTAACTACCAATACCAGGACTCCAGGAGTGCCTCAACACCCCAGTGGAATAGGGAAGACACTAGTGCACACAGCTGAGCTTGCCTATGCTGTAGCCCAGCAAAGAAAACTCCAGAGTCCAGATCACCCCTCCCTCACACTTAATGAGCTACCTCCATGGTAACTTCAGGGGAAAACCCAAAAAGACTTCACTTGATTCTTGTTTTCAAACACAAGTCAGCTCAGCACCAGGTAAGCCACAGCATTTTATTTTCTACCTGGAAGAGTCCACAACACACAAAGCCTCAAGTTTTAGGCACAAGAACTGTGCGACAGAACTTCCTGTGCCACAGAGGCAGAGATCTACTTTAAAAGCCAGGAAAAGGGTTATGATCAAGAGTAAGAAGCAAAGCAGAAAAGAAAAGACCATAGAATCTTTCTATGAGACAAGGACCCAAACACATAACAAAGAGGTCAGCATTGAGACTACTCCCATCTGGAACTTCAGAAGGGAATATGAAACGGTCTGAAGCATAAAGAACCTTCTTGGAAGAGCTCTGGAAGAATTTTAAAACCCAAATAAGAGAAATAGAAGAAAAATTGGCCAAAGATTTTAAAAATATGAAAAAAGAATTCACTGAAGGGAACAGCTCCTTAAAAAGGAAAACTGGACAAATGGAAAAGGAAGTACAAAACCTAACTGGTGAAAATAACTCCTTAAAAGGAACAGTTAGACAGATGGAAAAGGACATGCAAAAGTTAACTGAAGAAAACAATTTGATAGAAACAAATAGAATCAGGCAAATAGAAGCTAATGAACTTATGAGACATCAAGAATCAGTCAAACAGAATCTAAAGAAAGAAGAGATAGAAGAAAATGTAAAATATCTAATTGAAAAAACAACTGACCTGGAAAATAGATCCAGGAGAGAAAAATCTAACGATTTTTGGTCTACCAGAAAGCCATGATGAAAAAAAAGAGCCTGGACAACATCATCCAAGAAATCATCAAGGAAAGTTGCCCAGAATTCCTAGACTCAGAGGGCAAAATAGTCATCAAAAGAATCCACCATTCACCTCCTGAAAGGGACCCCAAACTAAAAACACCAAGGAATATCGTTGCCAAATTCCAGAACTATCAAGCGAAAGGGAAAATTAGTGCAGGCAGCCAGAAAGAAACAATTCAAATATCTAGGAGTTACAGTAAGTATCAAACAGGACCTTGTAGCTTCTATGTTAAAAGACTGAAGGAATTGGAATACTATATTCCATAAGGCAAAGGAGCTGGGACTACAACCAAGGATTAATTACCTAGCAAATCTGAACATGATAGGCAAGGAGATGGACATTCAATGAAAAAAGGGATTTCCAGACTTTCTTGATGAAAAGGCCAGAACTCAATTGAAAATTTGATCTTCAAACACAGGTCTCAAGAAAGTCCTAAAAAGGTAAATGGTGGGAAAAAACTTGTTACAAAATATGGGCAAACTTTATATCCTTATAAGAGAAGATGATACTTGTTAATCTTGAGAAGTGTATTTTTATTATAAAATGTAAAAGGAATATACATAGACAGAAGAAGAGGGTATAAATAAAATGATGTGATGATAACAAATGTGATTTAAGGGTGCAAAGGGATTGTAATGGGAGATGTGAAAAGGAGGAAGCAGAAAAAAATAACTTCCACCACAGGAGGAGGCACAAAAATATATTACAGTACAGAGAAAGAGGGGAGGGAGATGAGCATTGTTGAAGAGGCACTCTCATCTGATTGGATTCAAGGAGGGTACAACAAAACTCAGTTAAGTACAGAAATACAATTACCTCTGTAGAGAGTAGGAGGGGAAGGGGGAAAGAAAAGGGAGGGGAGGCTAAAAGGGAGGGAAGAAGTAGTAAGGGAAAAGGGAATTAAGAGGGAGGTGGCTGAAAGGAAGGAGGGTAGACTGAGGGAGAAGGTGGTCAAAAATTAAAACTCTATTTTGGAAAGGAAGGAAGAAGGGAGAACTAAAAGCATAAACAAGGGGAAAGGGGATGGAGGGAAAGACACAGTAATAGTAACTGTGAATGGAAATGGGATGAAAACCATAATCCCACAATATGTTGTTTACAAGAAAGACATTTGAAACAGAGAGATACCCATAGGGTAAAGGTAATAGGTTGGAGCAGAATATATTGGGCTTCAGCTAATGTCAAAAAAGCCGGGGTAGGAATCTTAATTTTAGACAAAGCAAAAGCAGAAAGAGGTCTAATCAAAAGGATAAGGAAGGAAACTATATCCTGCTAAAAGGCACAATAGACAACGAAGCAATTTCATTGCTAAACATATATACTCCAAGTGGTATAGCATCCAGATTCTTAGAGGAGAAGTTAAGGGAGTTACAGGAAGAAATATACAAAGTACAGCAAAACTATACTAGTAGGGGAACTCAACCTCCCCCTCTCTGCATTTGATAATTATAACCTCAAAATGAACAAGAAAGAAGTTAAAGAGGTGAAGAGAACTTTGAATAAGGTAGCTAGGATAGATCTCTCGGGAAAACTAAATGAGGATAGAAAGGAATATACCTTTTCCTCAGTGATACATGGCACATATACAAAGTTTGGCCATGTGCTAGGCCATAAAAACCTCACAATCCAGTGCAGAAAGACAGAGATAGTCAATGCATCCTTCTCAGATCATAATTCAACAAAACTTATATATAATCAAAGGCCATGGAAATATAAACCAAAAACTAATTGGAAACTAAACAATCTAATTCTAAAGAGTGAGTGGGTTAAACAACAAATTATAGAAACTATCAACAACTTCATTCAAGAGAATGACAATAATGAGACAATCTACCAAATTTTATTGGATACTGCAAAAGTAGTTCTTAGGGGAAGTGTTATATCTTTGAGTGTCCACATGAATAAAACAGAGAAAGAGGTGATCAATGAATTGGGCATGCAGCTGAAAAAGCTAGAAAAAGGACAAATTGAAAACTTCCAAGTAAATAACAAATTAGAAATACTGAAAACCAAAGGAGAGATTAATAAAATTGAAATAAAGAAAACTATTGAAGTAATAAATAAAACTAAGAGTTGGTTTAATGAAAAAACAATAAAATTTATAAACCTTTGTTCAACTTTATTTTAAAAAAAGAAAGAAAAAAACCAAATTACTAATATCAAAAAAGAAAAGGGTGAACTCACCTCCAGTGAGGAGGAAATTAAAATAATAGTAAGAAACTCCTTTGCCCAATTGTATGCCCACAAATTTGACAATCTAAATGAGATGGATGATTATTTTAAAAGATGAAAATTGCCCAGGTTAACAGAAGATTAAGTTGAATACTTAAATAACTTCATCTCAGAAAATGAAATCAAACAAGTCATTAATGAACTCCCTAGGAAAACATCTCCAGGGCCTGATGGATTCGCCAGTGAATTGTATCAAGCATTTAAAGAGTAATTAATTCCAATACTATAGACTATTGGGGAAAATTGGGGAAGAAAGAGTCCTCCCAAATTTGTTTTATGACGCAAATATGATTTTCATATCTAAACCAGGAAGAGCCAAAACCGAGAGAGAAAATTATAGACCAGTTTCTCTACAGAATGAAGACGCAAAAATTTTAAATAAGATTTTAGCAAAAAGAATATAGCAACTTATCATGAGAATAATATGCTAAGATCTAGTAGGATTTATACCAGGAATGCCAGGCTCATTCAGTATTAGGAAAACTATTAATATTATTGATCACAACAACAACAAAAGTAAAAGAAACCACATGATTATCTCAAAAGATGCAGAAAAAGCTTTTGACAAAACACAGCACCCATTCCTATTGAAAACACAGGAGAACATAGGAATAAATGGAACTTTCCACAAAATAATAAGCAGTATCTATTTAAAGCCTTCAGTAAACATTATATACAATGGGAATAAGCATTTCCAATAAGATCAGGGGTGAAACAAGTATGTCCATTATCACCATTATTATCCAATATGGTACTACAAATGTTAGCTGTAGTAATAAGAGAAGAAAAAGAAATTGAAAGAATTAGAATAGATAAAGAAACTAAGTTATTACTGTTTGCAGAATATATGATGATATACTTAGAGAATCCAAGAGAATCAAATGAAAAACTCCTTGAAATAATAAACAACTTTTGCAAAGTTGCAGGTTACAAAATAAACCCACACAAATCTTCTGCATTTCTATATATTACTAACAAAGTCAAACAGCAAGAGATAGAGAGGAAAATGCCATTTAAAGCTATCGTATGCACTATACAATATTTGAGAATCTACCTGCCAAAACAAACCCAGAGAATCTATGAATGCAATTACAAAAGACTTTTTCCACAAATAAAGTCAGATATAAGTAAGTGGAAAATCATCAGTTGTTCACGGCTGGTCCAAGCCAATATAATACAAATGGCAATTCTGCCTAAATTAATTTACTTATTCAATGCCATACCAATCAAACTATCAGATAATTATTTTGTACAGTTAGAAAAAATAATATCATAATTCATCTGGAAGAACAAAAGGTCCAGAATATTAAGGGAACTAATGAAAAGAAATGCTAGGGAAGGTAGCCTAGCTCTACCAGATCTCAAGTTGTATTATAAAGCAACAATTATCAAAAACACTTGGTACTGTTTAAGAAGCAGAAGGGAAGGCTAGTGGAATAGGCTAGGTACTCAAGACATAGTAGTCAATGAATATAGCAATCTACAGTTTGATAAACCCAAGAACCCCAGCTTCTGGGATAAGAACTCATTGTTCTACAAAAATTGCTGGGAAAACTGGATAACAGTGTGGCAGAAACTAGGCATAGAGCAATGCCTGACACCATACAGAAGAATAAAGTCCAAATGAGTACATGATCTAGGTATAAATATTCATACTATAAACAAATTAGTGAAGTAAGTAATAGTGTATTTATCAGATTTATAGAGAAGGGAAGAATTTTTGACTAAACAAGAGACAGAAAACATTATGAAGCACAAAATGGATAATTTTGATTACGTTAAATTGAACAGTTTTTGCACAAACAAACCCAATGCAATCAAGATTATGAGGAATCAGAAAACTTGGAAAGAGTTTTTGCAGCTAATGTCTATGATATAGGCCTCATTTTTTTTTTTAGTTTTATTTTTAATTTTTGACACAATTTATAGCAAATAAAACAATTCAAACTTTTGGTCAGATGATACTTCTTTTTAATGCATTTACAATATGGACCACAAAAGAATTTTTTTTTAAGCTTTAACCAGCTGAGACACAAATAATATTTATGTTGCTAACTTTACAAGCTCTTGACCTAATTGTCTTCACAGTATTACTAAGAATTAAAGGACCTTAACTTATTGTTGCTGGTCTAAAGTCCTACACCTAATAGCTTAATTTTAGACTTAACCTCGGATGTTCCCCTACCAATAATCTATAATTTAATAGATCTAGTATTAAGCTTACAAACCTTTTGACTATAGGAAATTGCCACTAAGAGTAGGGATATTGCATGGATACAATATCTCCACAACTTCATGTCAATTCCAGGCAGAATTAGATTGTCCACTTGCACTCAGTCAGGCTTAAAGTCTGCCAGGTGTCAGTGGGGAAATTGAGTTAGGAGAATCCTACCTCAGCCCAGGCTGATCAGCCGCTCTCCTATCGTTCCCATGAGATCACCTTTTGCAGTTCATACCAGCATCTTGCTAGCTTACTAGCATCATGGATTGGAGGTTCAGACTGCCTTTCTTGCTATCCATACCTGGAGTTAGACTCAGAAGAACAGTCACTTAGAATCTAAAAATGGCAAGTTCCAATAACCAGTTTCAAGTATGATCATAATTTCACTTTGGCTAAGGAACATCTTTTGAGGCAAGTTGTAAGTGACTTACATGCCTTTCTATACATGTTCTAGTTCCTGATTAAATAACAATCATAAAATTAAATTTACCATTAAAACCTTAACTTTTCCATCAATGCCAAATTTTACCCGAGGTTACCTTCCTCTAGGAAATTTAGACTAAAATTCTTTTGCCCAAACTAAAGATGTCATTGATTTATTCTCAGTAATTAATTCAGTCAATTGTTCTAATACTAATTGCTTTTACCTCATTTTGTAACATGTCCAATTTTTCTCCCCATCACTTCCCTATCCCCGCTTCCTAATACCTTGCATTCTGATTACTCCGTCCCTCAATGTACCCTACCTTCTATCACACCCCACCCTTCCCTTATCCCTATCTTCTATCTTTTCTTGTAGGGCAAGATAAATTTCTATACGCCTTTCCCTGTATTTCTTATTCCCCGATTATATGCAATAAAAATTCTCAACATTCATTGCTAATACTTTGAATTCCACCTTCTCTCTCTCCTCCCTCACTGCCCAGCCTCACTGAGAAGGCAAGCAATTCAATACAGACTAAATATGTATTGTTTTGCAAAAGACTTCCATAATAATCATGTTGTGTAATACTAATTATTTTGCCCTCTGTCTTACTCTGTCACCCCTTATTTTCCCCCCACAATTGACCTTGTCCCTTTTCAAAAGTGTTTATTTCTAGAAACACCCTTCTCACATTTGCTCTTCCTTCTAACATTCCCTTCACCCCACTTTTCACCTCCTCTCCTACTTTCCTGTGGTGTGATATAAATTTTCAAATCAAATTTAGTAAGTATGTTATTCCTTCCTTCATCCACATGTGGAGAGAGTAACTTCATTTTTCCCTTCTCCCCTTCTCCCTTTTCTCCTCCACTGAACAAGATTTTTCTTATCTCTTTTATGAGTTATAGCCTGCCCTGTTTCATATTTCCCTTTCTCTTCTCAGTATTTTCCTCCTTCACCCCTTAATTT